>NW_013668995.1:54816-61553 GCF_000517525.1 Limulus polyphemus
TGCTTACTAATTTAAAAGTTATAGCATGAAAACTATAACAAACACAAAATGTTTAGGAGGTCGGTCCCATGGACCCAGCCTGGGGTGAAAGAGTTAAGAGATTTAAGTAAGATCTAAATCCATAGCCTAAGCTAACATGCAAAATAAAATTTAGATAATGTATTTATTAACCCTTGTTCTGCATTGTGTCATAGGAGCTACAGCATGATATCTGTGGCATATGCTAACCTTCTTTCCCTATATTTCTGTACTGATGTAGCTGCCATGGCAATGCATATAATGCATCTTGTGGGAATTCCCAAATTTTCTACTTATTATATATTGTGTAGATCATATGTCAAAAAAATTATACGATTAACACATCTTCAACAGGATACCATGCTTTGACAGAAGTTTGGGGATAATCCTGGAGCTTTTCTGACATTCACTGCTTGACTTCTGCAGCTGTATAGGTATATGGCATGATAAATAGGATCAGTCGTGCTTTCGCTTGTACAGGAGCAGACATATCAAAGCAGTAATGTTGGAAAATCCTTGAGATTTAATCTAAATAAGTTTGAATACTGGATGCCTAAAAATGTGCAATACATGTACATAATGTAATGATATAAATAGTGCCTAGATCACTACTGTGTCTGTAATAACCTGCTAACCCTGGTATTAATCAAAAAGTCATGTCAGTACTAAGTATAGTAGATGTAGCGTGTTTTACATATTATTACATATTCTTTTTTGCTTTTACTTGTAAGTTCTTAGAACATGTTAAGATGAGTAAATTAAACAACTGATAGCAATTGGCTTAAAAATATTATTCAAGCAATTTTTGAGTACTCCAAAAAGATGAACGAATCTGATTTCATATAACAAAGGATTTTGCAATGAAATCGTAAACAAACTGTTTAAGTGGATATGAAACTATGTAGCAAAATTCACAACATAATAGCATAGTAAACAGAACATTATTTTCTGCACTTGGAATAAACACTACTGCTACATTGAGGGGCTTGAACATTTTAATTAATAATGTTGATGAAACTAACATTAAAAAATGAAAAGACCTAACTTACAAAACACACACAAAACTAGTTGTTTACTTGATATCAAAGCATCTGACAACAAGAGGCTGCTTTTATGACGATTAACTTTTACTAAACCGTATAACTGAGAGAAAGAAGAATGTGCAAGGGCAGATCCTTAAGGTTGAATAACATAAATGTAATTAAACATGTTTTGTTATTGTTTTTAAAATTTAATAATTTCTTAGAAAATACTCGTAAAATTTCATTCTCTTAATATGTGTTACTCAACTGGTGTACTCTGGTTTGTTAGCTGTAAATGTATTTCCAAATTTTGAAGATATTTTATACAAGACTGAAGTATAAACTTTACAGTGTTCTGAATCAGCTTATACAGTATATCTAGATGAAAGTTATAAAGAAATATTTGTTGTAAAATTCTTATCAATGCTATAAGTGTAGCTACCAGTTTGGCTGCCAGTTTTAATTTCATTCCTTTAAGTTTTGCACTCAAACATTTTTGGCCACACCTTTTTTTTTTATTAGATATCATGTCTTTTTGTTAATACCACAGCAAGTAAGAAAGTGACACTTGATAGTAACCCACATTAGCTTTAGGATAGCAACCCTATTATTTGGAACAAATCTATACTTCACAGAACCAAACAGATTCTTTAAGATATATGGTGGTACCTTTTCCTCTCTAAAACAGTGTTAATACCTTCATTTATAGTAATGCAATGGAATTTAGATTAACAGTTTCTTGTTGTCACCCCCATGCAATCGGTACAGCCATATCAAGCATCATTATTTATGCTAATTCCTTAAGGTAGTATCGTGTGATGCTAAACACTCTAATCAGGATAATTTCATAAAATTTAATAAATTTGTGCTAAAAAGTTAGCAATGAATAATCAATAATAACCGTTCACCCATATGATTCTTGGGAAAACTTGAGCTAGAAACTGCTAATCTAGTTTGCTTGGCCTAATGAGTACTTGTGTATCTGCATATTCTTTCACCTTATGGTTTTGCTGCTCTAAATCAGATGTCTGTAATCAGAATGACAATAAACTACAAACAGTCCACTTTTACTCTTAGTTGAAGCTTTAGTAAAAATGTTAGACCAATAGCTCATGTGACTTTTAGCATAAGCGTGCTCAAAACTTTTGATCAAATTTAAGTTGAATAACTTTACACGTGGCTAATATTTACACCAAATGAAACTCCTAATTGTAACTTGTAAATATCTGTCACTGTACCAAATATGAGTTAAGTATGTTTTTCTATCAAATAAAGTTTCCATACTTTTTGGTGCAAAAAAAAAAAAAGAAGAAACTCAATCAAAATTGGGAATATTACATCTCGGGTATTTCTGAATGGATTGATTTGAAGTTTGGTATGTGAAGTAAGAGTCCAGTATGGCACATCCACTGAAAATATGTGATAATTTGGATTACCACAGTTCGAGATACAGAAGGTGGAAAATTGTTAAACTATCACTCCTGTTAATAACACTATGTGTCCTGCAGCAGGTTGTTTTGGCCACACAACACACTGTTGTGTGTCTTGATAAAAGTGTTTTAATTGTATTCTAATTAGAATCTAGCTTGATTAGTTTCCTACACGAGGCTTCTTGTAGGAAGAACAAGGTATGTGGCAATTAGCAGTTAAATTCTGCCTTAGAGGATGTTCAATAATGAAATATTATCACAAGTGAAAACATTATTAAAACCTTTATCTTGTTGTTTTTTTTTTCTTCAGTTGCTACTTTTTTATTTTATTTTTGTGTACTTTGGTTATTTTGTGTGTTTCATCTTTGTTATTTTTCACATATATTACCTTTTTATTTTATATTACTTTGTCGTTTCCTGCACTTTTTTTTTCATAGTCTATTTTGGTTACATTTTGTACATATTGTTTAGTTAATTCAGCATTAGGTCTAAATTTGTTAAAGGATGCATATTAGAAACTACTTCATCTAAGTATTTTCAATCATTATTTTTAGGTACTCATAACCTCACCCAGCTGGAACAGTTGCAAAAAGCAGCTGAAGAAAGAGCAGCAATCGTTGCCAAATATGACTATGGTCGAGAAAAGGGGGCCCAGATTGATTCTTGGGAAGATCCAGCATTTGAAGTATACCATGTCACTGATCGTTATGGATTTTTACAGTAAGTTGAAAATTATTATTCTATACACACATAAATATATATATTCAGGGGGAAATAGTACAAACAAGTTAGTCTTAAACCCCTATTCTTAAATTTTATAAATGCTTTAAAAACATTGCATTTCTATAATTCTTGTTAAATTCCTTCTGTTTATGATTTATTTATTAGTGGTTACTTAGGAACAAAAAAATAGTAAAGCTTACAACTAATTGTATTCTTTTTTTCTTCTGTGTTTGAAGATACTTAGCTAACAGTTATTTGCAGTTGTTATTAAACATAAAACTATTTCATTAAAATGTAATTAGGGTGATATTGGCTCATTAGGCTTATTAGATGGTTGGACCTTTGGAAATAAATAACTTTAAAAATATTTAGTTTTTATTTTCTTGGAAAAATTTTGAGCAAACAATTTTTTTTTCTTCTTCTTCTTCCAAGCCAGAAACAAACCTGTTGGTTAATAACAAACTGCTGGAGAATGCCTTCCAAAAGTCAAATTTCTTTATTTTATCACCTTAGCATTTTTTTGCATTTTATTAGAAAGTCAGGTTTGTTACTCTGGTGGCTTTATATAATTTGTACTATTTAGTCTTGATATATATCTATATATTTGTCTTTTTATTATTATTTTTTATTCTATATACAAGTCTTTTGGTGGTTTTTAAGTATTTTCTTGTTCATCTTATAAATTATTAAACTAAAACCAGAAGTTGAGATTGTGAATGAGGAGTGTGTTAAATTGATGCATTTTAAAGATTGTTTTTACTGAAAAATTACATCTAGGTTGTGCAAGTAAGTGATATGTGTGAAAGTTTACCTTTGTTTAAAGAAGGTGGATAGATTTCTAGAATAAGCAATGACCAATTTTTTTTATAGTGATACTCACCTTCCAGAACGACTCACAGCACATGAAACAAAGGTATAGTGCTGTTGGTTTATTTATTAAATAAATATTGACAGCATGCTGCTTTTTTAAATTGTGTTTTATGAAAAGTGTTTTTACTTAACTCTCTCAATATGGGCTCGGTCAATTTGACTGACCATGTGACCTCTTTATACTCATTTAAAGTCCTTATAGAGTTGGTACTATTAACTTTTAGTATAGTGTATATCTTCACGAAATTTGGCAGTCTTTCAGTAAATATTACAAGTCTTTCACATATAAAAAGTTACATTTTTTAGTGAAATATTTTTAATAAACTAAAAAAAGGTTTGTCCATGAATATATAGAGTATTTCAGCATTAATTGTGAATAGTCCTTGTGCAAAATGATTCTCATGTTAAGATTAAAAATACTTTTCTTCATCTCAGATGTCATTTGTATAATCTCTTAAAATCTCCTCAATATATTTCAAATGCTTGTTTTCAGTAAAACTTTATATTTTATCTGTTATTTTCTCTACCCTAACTCTACATAAGGTTGTCGAAATAAATCTAAATTTCCCTCTTTTTCTTTATAGAATGACTTCAAATTGTAATGTGAAACTACATTCATTTATCTTAAGTAACTTTAAACTTGTAACAGTATGCATCTTTTTATATTTAAATTTTATTGTTTTATTGCCCTTTGAACTGTGTCTGACTACTTTTCATGCCATTATATGTGGTAAATCACATGGAGGTCATGTTACGCTATCAAATTTTGTTACCCATGAGCTGCTTGCATGCATGCCTCATGAAACATTTTTATTATTTATTTTACCTAATCTAACCTTAATTATCCTAAATAAAACCCTATTTTTACATTATAACTACTTTTATAATAATAAATATAGAATAAACATGAAAAACAAGAAATATGGTACTTACCCGTGTCTTCTTCTTTTCTTTCTCTTTTTTTTCTTTTTTTAATTAAGGTTGTAATGCATAAAATGACTTTTATTTAATTAGATAATGCATCAAAGAACATAAAATGATAACATGCAAAAAGCAGACAATTTCCCCTAACTATTACAATTTTTCTTGCTTTCTAACTATGCAACAAGAGCCGTTAGAAATTCATCCAAACTAGTCGTTATCTTTCCTATGAGAAGAAAGCTTGTATTAAAAGAGAAATTAACAATTCTATGTTAATAGAATATAAAATAGAATAACATAATATAATACATCATCTGATAGATGAAAACCTTGGCTTTCTATTGGTTACAGATAATATAGAATTAAATCCTGAATAAGAGGATGTGGCAAAAGGGTCTGATTTTCTATTTGATGGCTCTGTAACCAAACAAAATTGGATTGTCTGAGCAATGACAATTTTATAGTGAGTAATTTACATTAAATTTTGTAATATAGAGAAGATGGAATGAATAAAGAAAATGTCACCTTTCTCACACTAGGGGTAATTCAGGATTTTTTTAAATATTGACTTATAAAATTAAGAACTTAAAACTTGTAAACTATTAAAATATTATTAGCTACGATTTTATGCCTAGGCAGATAGGGTTAATAAATTGATACCATAAAAGTTATTTGGTCCTTTTTTTTTACATTGTTTCTTAAAATTAAAGCATGTTTTTGGTCATATGAAACAATCCTGCAATATTGAACATGATACCCAAGTTTAGATGGTGGCTTACAATGTATAGTATTTATTTTGATGTTCAAATTTTAGAAATAATCATTCTAATAACAAAACAAACAAAAACATAATTACAACCTTAACCTCTTCAATACAGGTTGGGATCAAAGCACACGTCATCATGTTTTTGTAGACTTACATTCAAAATGTTTTTAAACTACTATTTTTTTAATGCATGTCCATTAATTTTGAATTGCATTGTACTTTGTAATTCAGATTTTAGTATTATACATTTAATTTCTTAGTTCAAAAGTAAATATTAAAAACCAATAGCTAAATATCCATTATTTTTTCTTTGTGTCACATGGTACATCGTCTTCTGCATATGCTCAGATTATATTGTGGGCATCATAAAATATAAAGTTTGCAGTTTTTAATGAATTAGAAACTCGAACTACTAATGTTGTCAAGCTAGAAGATAAAATAAGAACCTCCTACCTTTTCTATTTGCTGAGATATCATTTATTTAGCAAAGTAACCACAGTGGCTCTGCTCGTTTCTCTCAGTTACACATTTATAACCAATCGAAAGCACACACTTAGAACTACCTAACTCTGTCAATTCTCCTAAAGTATTTACACAGGTAAAGCTGTCATTACCGTTGCAGAGTTTGAAGAGTGGTGATCAAGACAATGTGCTCATCAGATTTGAGATATTTTAGACCCAAATGCAGCTTAGTTAGAAAGCCTAATAAATTACAGTGGAATTTTGTGCTATTGGTATAGTAATTTATTATTTTTTGCTATTTTAAAATTCATATATATATATATAATACCCACAAAATATTTTTTTTTACATCCTTCATGTGCGAAATTCAATAAGGCTTGGCAAATAGGAAGCACAAGTAAAAAAAAACAAAACATTTCAAAGCATCATAAGTAGTAGAATCTTTGTTTTCTATGTACTTTTTAATTACTGTTTCCATGTTTTGAGAAAACTGGAATTTATTTGTAAATAGTAATAATATATATA
>NW_013668995.1:62212-76294 GCF_000517525.1 Limulus polyphemus
AATGTTCTTTGATGGCTCCATTTTGTAGTTGCATCGTTAGGCGTCATGACAGGGTTGTGGTAGTCATTCCGATGTAGGAGGCATTTGCCAGGAGCTCGCAGTCTCCTTTATTACACTTGTACTCGTAAATGACGTTCACTTGCTGTAGATCTGTTGTCTTTTTAGCAGGGCTGTTTTTCACGATAAAGTCCGACGTTGTGGTAGACTTGTAGTAGATGTTGAGTTGCAGTTTTGTGTTCTGTTTCTTTGGTGTGGTATTTTTGTAAACGATATCCTTTAGAATCCGTTCGTCTGTCTTGTATGCAGTGGAGAATTGGTTTTTATAGTAGACTTTGAGTTGTTCAGTGGAGTTGTGTATATACACACACACACGTAACCTACAGTAACCGAAATGTGATTGTATTTTACAAAAAATGGTATGCTAGTACTAAGACTAAGAAGAGTAAGACATTTGTACTTTGTAAATCCGTTTGTATGCTTTCAATACAGTTATGTGAGCTTCTCATGTGCTGCATGACTTACAACTCGTGTGGTGGTAGAATTAGTTGGATATAGTTCAAAGGTAAATAATACAAAAAAAATTAATAAATATAAATAGGTGTTTATTGTTACAAGATTTAAACTATTTAGAATAAAAATATGTTGTTTCCTATCACAATTTGCAATCATTCTAGAATGAAAAAAGAGGTGATTTTGATTTATTTCCTAATTCTTTATGATGGTTGCAAGGTCAGTCAAATCAACCAACCCCATATGGAGTTAAAGTAGAGAAAATAACAGATAAAATGTAAAGTTTTCCCGGAAAAAGTTTGACAGTTATCTAGGTGGTTATGGAGATTATGCAAATAAAAATTGACAATTTTCAGATAAAAGTATTTTTAATCTTAAAATCATAGTTACTTTGCATGTTGGATAGTCAACATTCTGAAAGAAAAAAATTCACTAGCAAATCTTGAATTAAAATACCTTAATACTTAATTTAATAAACCTGATATTTTTTGTACGAAAGTCGTGTGATATTTACTGACAGCCTGAGAAGTTATAGTATGACTATTCTCATGGTTACTTTGGTGGTTATGTACTGGGTGCTGTGCATTCAGCTTCATATTCAAAGAAGTAATAAGTATGTAATCACTCTCATGATTCTCTCAAAGTTAAAGAGTTTTAGTCATGGCCAATAATTCTTGATTAAGCTTTATGAATTAACAAATGTCTTGGCTGATTGTTGATGTATTTAAAAACCAGATAATAGTACCTAAAGGTAGTTTACAAAACTTCCATCTCCTAAGGGATATATTTGGTTTAATAGAAGTCTTTGTTTTTTTCACCACTTTTATTGTCTTAGCATCTTATTAATCAGCTGTATGAAATTATGCTGTAGTATTTTACATCAGGTTGTATAGATCTGCATGACATCATAGGAGACATTTGTATATACATTTCAGGTGCTTTGACTTTGCCTAAATAAATTTAAAAAGAAATACTCAGCATTGTAATAAACTACAATTTAATTTTCAGAGCGGAAGCTTGTATTCTTGAAATAAATTTTCTGATTTAAGCATGCCACAGGAGAATAGATCCTGTATTAGAACAGTTTATAGTTATATTGCATTTACAGGTCAGAGAAATGGAGAATGAAAGGTTAAACAAGTGGATGAAGATGCTTAAGTCATGGGAAAAGTACTCAAATCGTGACAAAGTAAGCTCTTATATTATGTTCTTTTCAACACAGTAAAAAAAATAC
This sequence comes from Limulus polyphemus, assembly GCF_000517525.1. Taxonomy (NCBI): domain Eukaryota; kingdom Metazoa; phylum Arthropoda; class Merostomata; order Xiphosura; family Limulidae; genus Limulus; species Limulus polyphemus. The sequence continues at coordinate 63,957 of NW_013668995.1, forward strand.
ATATTAATCTTTTTAATAAAAAAAAGTCACTAATATGTATGGATATTCAAATCAGAGCACATATAGATAGTGTTACATAACTTTTTAAAAGATTTAACCACAAGATGTGCTGCTTATAGGCATATTACTTGCTAAAGTAATGGAAATGTGAGCTAAAAAAAATGCTTTTAGGTAAAATCATTACTATTAATTTGAAGCGATAATTAATATTATGTGCATAAACCTGCAACTAGTCTAGAATCTTATTATTTACCATGTCTTAATTATGAAACATTTCATGTCACAGAAAAATTCTGAATATTTATACATAATTATGTTTTATTGATAAATAACCAGTATTTAGTGTGAAAGAACAAAAAAAGTTTATATAGCAATTTACTTTTGCACCTGTTTTGAAGTTGCCTATTTTTTCAGTTTTTTCCATTAACATTACAGGAAAATGTGATTGATTTTAATATTTCTTTGAATCTCATATTAGCCTTAACAGTATTATTTGTTTTCATTAACATCATTCTGGTCTTTTTGTACTGTTTTTTGGTTTTCTTAGTAAATAACTTAAAATTGGACTTGAAGTTAATAATTAATGATGTGACTAGTTTCCCAAAACCAAATCTCTGTTTCTCCATCCAAGAGCTGAATTTTAAATCTATATGTTGTCTATCTCAGCTCTGCTAATAATGCATGAGAGATAAAAGAGGTTATACTAGATATTTGTAAGCCCTTGTATTTTCGGGTTCTAAAAATGTACTCGGCCTACTCTGACCATCAGTGTCACTTATATTGTTTTACCAATTTTTTTGTATGATTAAGTAATATGATAATTTAAGAAAGTGGCTATTCTATATTTCAAGCTAACTGGTTAATATAACTAAAGAAATGTCATTTGTCATTCAAATATTATGTTGTTGAATTTGATGACTATCATGATGGAATTGTTCTCATAAACTCTGTGTGAAGCAGAAAGGTAAGTTTGGAATGTAAGTAAATGTATTGATAATAATCTATAAGTATGTTGTTCTTTGAACATGAATCTGTTTTAAAAAACGTGTTGTATTTCAGCAGTTTGATATGTAAACTGCACTTTCCTCTGTTAGTCATAGTGATTGCTCCTGTGACAAGAATATTTAGAAGGTAGCTTTATAGGATTATAAGTTCAGTCGTGAAAATAGTCTGATATGTAAAAATAGGATGTGTAAAATTATTTTCCCATATTTATTTCTATCAGTACAATATCATTGGTCAGAAAGTAACTAAAGTACTCCACTTTCTCGAAGCTCAAACGAAGAGTTTACAAAGGGATTCCAAATGCAGTAAGGGGCGAAGTGTGGGCTAGACTTTTAGACATCCACCGTGTGAAGCAGGAGCAGGAAGGAAAGTACCAGGTAAAAAACTAATTTGTGTCAACTTCTTTGTCTGATAACATTTGTTTCTTATTATAGATTTCTGTTGAAAAATAAAATTATATGGATAAAACTGTAAAGGGAAGAAATTTACAGTGAAGCTTAACCCTTTCACTGCCACTGTACAGTGTTTGACCTTTCATTAATAAAAATTGATAAGTCTCTAAATCTGAACAGACAGGCATTTCATTCATACATCACAATAACCATTAGACATTTTGAAATATGTTTGATTTATTTTGATAAGTTTGTGAATTATAACTAAATAAAACTCACTATGTAACATAATTATATATTGTTATAAAGTTTTCACATGTGAAATTTGAAATTTTTGATTCACAAAAGTATTTTTAATCTTAAAATGAAAATTATTTTGCATGTTAGATAGGCAACATGGGAAAAGAAAAAAGGTAGGAGAAAAACATTGCTTAACAAACCTTAAGACTTGATATAAAAAAAAATTTATATTTTGCGTATGAAAGCCTTGTAATGTTTACTGATAATCTGCCAAATTTCGTGAATGTACGCTTACTAATTTAAAAGTTATAGCATAAAAACTATAACAAGTACAAAATGGTTACGAGGTCTGTTCCGAGCCCATGCTGAAAGAGTTAATGTCATTCTTAATAGTATGTTCTGCAATATTTGTTTATTGATACTTAGAGAAGGTGCAAAAGTTCATGTTAAGGATGGAGCACTTTTTAAAGTACTATAAGTAACAGATTACTGATGTAAGAAAATGTGAAGAAACATCTAGCTCTTTGTTTTTTTTTATCATTTGTTCTATAATGCAGTAATTTCATTCATATGCTTGATAGTTTTTGTATGATTCTATCGAACTGAGTACTATTATGTATGCTAGTTTGAACGAATAGCTACACAGTGAGAAGATTTGAATGTGTCATTATTTCTATTCTTAGGTAGTTTTTAGTTTGTTTCAAAAATATATTTTTCAAAATTTAGAAAACTTGATACTTTTAATAAAGTTATTAGTAATTGTTTTCAAATTATTGTTCATATAATAAAACTTGTTTGTTTGTATGTGTTATAGGAAATGCAACGACGTGCTAGAAAATGGTCACCGGATATTCGACAAATAGACTTGGATGTCAATCGTACATACAGAAATCACATAATGTTCCGGGAACGTTATGGTAGTAAGTAAGTGTACTTCATACCTGTCTGTATAAATCCATATATAATTATTTCTGTATTTATTTGTTTGACATCTCCATAAATTTCTTGCTAATCTGTCTACTCATCTATTTCACATCTGACTACTCATATTTGCTTTATCTGCCAATTTTCTTTTTTGTGTGCCTGTGTCTTTTCTATTCATCTATCTTTGTCTTTTTATCTATTCTTTACTAGCCTACCCATTGCTTCTTTATTATAAATTATCTATCTACTATCTACCCAAACCTGTCATATATATGTACAGTTTTCTCTGTTTATCCAGCTATGTTTTACAAGAAATAGAGGTTTATGACACTTAAATAAGAACAATTTGTAAATGTTAATGCAGTGACATGTTGCTGTAGGTGTGAATTTTCTCTATTTTGAGTGAATATTTATCACTTCTATACTTCATTCACAACAACTTCTTGACCATTTGGTAGTGCACTACCATTAGAGATGGGCTTGTGGTTAGAGAGAAATATCACAACCCTTTCCAAAGAAGGATATTCAAGTAGTGAGATTGTTAAAAAGAAATGTAAAACAAAATTTTACTTTCTTTTGATGTTTAATAGGTGTTGTATCTTTCTAAGTGAGTTTTCTAAAAGCCTATCATGTTTACTTTTCAGCTTTTGCAGATGATTTAGCATTATTTATTACTTCCCATAGCCAGCTCTGTGTTTGTTAAGTGTTAGAGGTTAGTTAAAATAAGACTGGTTGTGTTAGCCACTCCACTTGCTATGTTTAGGATGGTGCAGTTCTGTTTTCTTATTTCTTTCTTGTATCTTCAGAGAAATTAGTTTTAGGTTGTATTATAGGAAAAATACTGTTATTACCACAACACAGTTTAAACAGTAACTGTCAGATGTCCTCTGATGTGAGACAGTAGGAGTGGTTTAATGAATTTTCATTGGTCAAATGACATGTTAGGGAGAATTAGATAAAAATCAGGTATATTATGCTAAAGTTATGTTTTTCTACAATGGTTGTTTAAGCCAATAGCTATTGTTTCTGTGTCCCCTAAATAAGGTATACTATATTATTTATTTATTGTTACTTTCATTATTGGTATTTGTTATACTATTTAATACATTAAATATCATTACTTCATAATTTTTATTATTATACTTTATAGAAACTGTTTTGCACTGCTAGCTTAACTCTATGTGGACAGCCCAATGTATCAACCTTGTACTGGAGAATTAAAGATTACTATAATTCCTATGCATATCTTCACAAAATTTGGCAATCTTGTAGTATATGTGGAAAGTATATTATACACAAAAAATCACTAAATAGTGTTTTTACCAAAGATTCACCTGAGAATTTACTAAGTCAGTCTGTCTGAAAGGTAAATCTCATGGTAGGAATAAAATCACTTACTTTCGTTTCAAAGTTTTCATATTTAATTTGTCTAACCTCTAGAATCTTCTAAATGAATATAAAAAGTTTTTTTGTTTTTTTTTAATGTTAGTTTAAAAAAAAACTTTTGATAGTCATCTAGAAGATTTTAGAGGTTAGGCAAATTAAATATGAAAACTGAAATGAAAGTAAGTGTTCTTATCTGTATATTTTTTCTACACAAACAGTATAACATTGATTCCAGATTCTCTAGAGACATCATTCAAGTGCTTGAGAGATGTAATCGCTAAGCCTTATTGATTCTCTAATATTAAGGTGAACACTAGAATGGAACATTAAAAACTATAACTTATCTGGCTTTCTAACTAAGGTATAAATAGATTAAGAAAAATTTATTACTGATCAGAGCAACAATTTTAGTTTGCTAAATATATATATATATATCTCAGTAAATTGAGAAGTTGAGAGTTTCTTATTTTGTATTCTAGCTTGTCAGTATGTGAAGTGTGAGTTTCTAATTGGTTAGGCATTATTAACATTGTATTGTAATTATCTAAGTTCCTCATTGCAATTTCAGTGGGTTTTTCTTTCTTTAGTCTACTTAAATGTGATCCCAGAAGTTGTCATCTACATTCATTGGAGGGTTTGTGGAAAATCTGTTACGGTGTGGTTTATGATGGACCTTACTATACTTCACAGTAGCTTGTTACAATAGAAATTGTGATGTCACACAATAGTATGTAATCTTGGCTATAAGACAGCACAATTCACAGTGGAGGAAGCTGTTCAACTGGCATCAAAGGATGTAGAATGTACATGAATAAATTTTTAAAGTGCAATTAATGCTCAGTATATGTACATGACATATAACTTTGTTCTATGAAAAATTATATGCAGTAATGCAGATGTATTCTGTCACTGGATTTTTAATGATAAATATAATAAAGGAAATGGGAAGAATGAAGTAATCAGTGCTATTTGTGGGATACCCTAGTGTGAACCACTTTTTTGTGATAATTAATTGTGATTCAAATCTTTTGGTCTTTATTTATTATGTTTTACAGCTTGTGTGTTTATACCTTGTTTTTTCTTGTTTCTAAAGACAGAAAGCTCTGTTTCAAGTTCTCACAGCTTACTCCATATATAATACTGTAAGTATTATTGTGCTTTGATTTTCAACACTAAGTATATCTGTGTCCCAAAAGTTACTCTCTAAACAGTGTTATACTAACCAGATGCTCATTGAATAGCACAGTAAGAAAGTGTAAAAGGAAATAAAGCAGTTAAAATAAATGTTTTCGTTTTGGCATATAGTATTTATTTTCTGTAATTTATATTAACTGAAACTAGCTCTTTTAGAACAGTTTCAAAACTGTTTTAAAGAAGTCACAATATTTTTAATAATCTTTAAACATATGAGTTTTTATATATTTTTATTCACTCCAAGAGTACCTGTGACATTTTTAAAAGTTGAGGCAGGGTTTAGCTTTACAGAAAAATTATGTTTTGCTGTCCATCTCTGTCAAGGACTACTATATGTATGACACCTGCTTGATCTATAAAGATAAAAAAATAATATTCAAGTCAGAATATAATAAGTAGTGTTTTTTCTTACATGGATCTTAAGTAATGACTGTGGTTTATGTGATGGTTTCAGGAAGTAGGATACTGTCAGGGAATGAGTCAGATTGCTGCACTCTTATTAATGTATATGAATGAGGAGGTGAGTGAAAACTGAAAACATAACATGAATTATAACTTTTTTGTAGAACTATTTATCTCCTTTTTGTTTTTTATAAATATGTTGCTATCACACACATTCCACAGTTTTTAGTACCAGTGGATACAGAAGGTTGAAAAATGTGGTAGGGAAGAAAATATTAATTATTACAATTATTAATTAGTAACTAAAGTTTTATTTATTTAGTAATTAGTTTTCCCAATGTTTTGGTTGCTAATTTGCTGCCATCTTCAGGGAAGTCCTGAGAAAGACTATTTGTGTGATGGTAATGGCTGAGTTTTGTTCCTAGTTATTTTCTATAGAAATTCTGTTGTTTTATCTGCTCAGCTGTGGTCTCCCCCATTAGTACTTGAATCAACTTACTATTTTAATGTTTCCAGGTTTTGTTGACTTCCATCATGGGATGTCTAAGTGTGTTATCAGTTAGCTGGATATACAAGGCTTCTTTTTATCCCACTTTTTGTTTTATGTTCATATGTGATTATTTTCTTACTATTCTATTTTAATGTATGGGCTTCTTCAAGATGCTGACCTTCTTGCAGTTGTACTGGCATTAAAGAGTTTTTTTTATGTTTATTATGCTTCTGAATTATAACAGATGTTTCCATGAATGTTACTCGTAAAAAATAGCATTTGTTCACGTTAAACAAATATTGGATTGACAACACATTTGTGTAATTTGGCCACCATGTTTTCCAGAAAGTACAAGAAATATCTATGGGAGGTAGTTTCAATTCACTAGTTCTAGCTTTATATTTATTCAAACTTGAATTTTCATACATAACAAATCATAGTAAGAAAGGCTATAATAAAGCTCTGGATATCAGTTGTACTTATAGGTATATTGATCACATTCTTTTACCTAATTATCATTCTTTCTCTTATCTGTAATTCGTATCCTATTAATCATTCCAATTTATTTTATGGTCTTCCTCTCTGTCATGATGAACTATTCCAAATTCAAACATTTGTTGGTTTTGTTTCTGGAATTTACAGGGGATTTTGTAAATAGTGTTTGTGCTGTTCAGTGGGTCTTTAATTGGTTTAGTTTGTACTAACTTTGATCATATTATGTTGTGGCATATACTCTTTATTTAGTCTGGGTATGTCTTCAGAAAAACCTCTGACATAGAGACTATGAATTTATGTCTGTAATCTTCCTACTTGTTGTTGATGTATATCTTTATTTTATTCTTTCTTAAGTGTTTTGGGTACGTATCCCTTTATATCAAGGGTCTCTGATATACAGAGGATATATAAACAGCATTAAGTCAGAACAGATGAGGAACCAAGACATAAGATTAAAAAAAATTAATTATTAGTATTGAGTTATATAAAATAATAATAAATAAAATAAGCAAGATGCATTAGTAATTAATAAGTAGACATAGATTATCACATAGGCTACTAACCATAGCTGATTGATATCCACTCACCACAGTCTTACCATAAATACATATAAATTGTAATAATTATATGTGGAAAGAAATATGTGAAATTCAATATGTAGAAAGTAAGATGAAGGTCACAAATGTAAAAAAATCTATGGAAGTTATTTGTGTTAAATGGAGGTAGTGATAACCTTATGAGTTATTTACTATTAATAATAGGTAATTAAAAAGAAAAGGAAATTTGTATAAAAATATTTATAAGTTCATTGGTAAAAATGCATTATATAGATAAAACTTTTGTTTACTACATAGAAAGGAAAGATGTTTTTTAATCAAATTATCACATGAATAAAACACATTTGCATTATATTTCATTTTAATGTTTGGGTTAACAAAGTAGTGTAATTAATACATCTGTGTTTGTTAGATGTGTGTAAATGATATTGTACACAAAGATAATATCTGGAACATGATTTCATTTTAATTAGAATTTTTAAAACCTCAAAATATTGTATCATTTTTTGGTCCAACTGCAATCTTTTGTATGTGCAATATTCAGTATTTTTATTCAACTGTGACATTGAACTTATCATATTGATGTTTAACATATGATGTGTATTGGCTGTCTTCGAAACTTGCATTTTGTTCCCTCTGTATATATATGTCTAAACTTTAGCTACCAAAATATTAAATAGTGAACACAGAAATTTTGCACATGCATTTCTTAGCACATGAAAGTGTACCTTTTATATGACAAAACTTACTCCAATGCACAGTTTGTAATTTTTTGGAAAAACAAAACACAACTGCATGCATATGCCCCGTCAAGTCATTGCTCTGCCAAATTAACTGTGATGTTTGAATAGGCATAATACCAGTTGTGGGCATACTTAATTAAAAACATATATTTGATTATAACACAGTATATATATTTTAATTAAAATTTATAAACTTATGTTTCACTTCTGCATAATGCTGGAATTATTTTTATATCACTAGTAGTAATCTTGAAAATACAGATGTAAAATTGTGATAAAGCTTAAATATTTTTAAATTACAATTACATCAAAGAAACATTTTAATAGGTTTTAATATTAGGCACAGAACTATTTCTACTCTGGTTTGCACACATTTTATCTGCAATTAATTTATAAATAGATATTCAGATTTATAAAACAGTTTGACAAATTTTCCACATTAATGAATAATAATTCTTTCTCACTGGTTTACAGGATGCGTTTTGGTCATTATCTGTTCTGATGTCAAATGAGAAGCATGCAATGCATGGTAAGTTCAAGTGTTGTGATATATGAATGAGTAAAATTAAAACAATACATTGGTGGTTAGCTTACAGTAATTTTATACACAAGTATAACTAATACAATGCATGATAATTTAGCTTACAATGTTGTGATCCATTGATAACTAAACTTTAAGCAAAAGCCCTTGGCAGTCTACCCCCATTTCTCCCAAACACACACACACACCCATTTTTATTGACAATAAGCCACTATATTTATCTCAGTTTTACAAAAAATTATCTATATCAAATGTGACTCGTAAACTGAAAATTGCTGTCTTGACAACACTGGGCAGTATCGATCATTTGAACTATGTATCTGCAAGGAAACAGGTGTCTATTCTTGGAATGATATTGTTAGTGTAAGATAATCTCAAGACTTGTTTGACAGAAATCTAAAATCATTAAGTTGTTGATAGGATAAAAAAACATGGACATTTTGGAATTTTCCTAATTCTGTCATCAGCATAAACACCTCAAAATAATAACATTTCTAATTGAAGTTCTTCATCAGCTGCTGCCTAAAATTCATTAATACAAAAAGAGAAAGAAATCTAAACAGCAACAATATAATAGAATGAGTGTAGCATGCCCATTCATGTAAATTTGTGTATAAAATACTTAAAATGTTTGGTCAGGACATATAAAAGTGAATATGCTTGGGTCTTATGGATGCATAGAAATTAGACCTTTTTCATATCTTTTTCAGGGGGGATCTATTCAAGGTATATAAATGCCATATTACATTTGCATATGAAAAATAAGTCAAACTGCATTTGCTCCTGTTATCCATTGTACCAATTGGAGATGGCTTGAATTGGTAATGAACAAAAACTTTAATATAAGTTTAACATAACAACAAATGTACAACGTTTTGTCATCATCAGTGTCAGTGTAAACTACTTCTACCTGATGATGACAAGACCTTGTTGAAATGTTGTACATTTGCTGTTATGTTAAACTTATATTAAAGTTTTTCTTTATTACCCATTCAAGCCGTCTCCAAGCATTATTAGTCTCAAAGTGGGTTTCTCGTCATCGAAATTGTACCAATAGTTGCTCTAAAATTAGCTGCAATAGTATATGCAGAAAAAAAAGGGTATTTCTTTATACCAATAACATAATTTTGCTTAACTGTTTCTGGTCCAAAGGGTCACTCGAGTTACTCACCACTAAACCTTATAAATTTAATAAAAAACATATGACTCTATTTCAAGAATTTCTTTACACAAACTTTTCATGAATAATATAATGTTGAAATTATTCACACCTACATTTCTGTCATATATCTTGGCATGCGAACTATAAACCTCGTATTTGTGGATTTTTTATGCTCATTCCTATGCTCATATTTATTTCTCTCAGTCAAATTTCAGTATTTCCTGTTAGTGATGTTTGCTTTGTTTCTACACCTTCTGTTTGTTCACAAAGATTTTCTGACTTTTAACGCTTTTCAGTTGAGAATACATTAGTATTGTGTTATAATTAATCGAAGAGTTGGAAGTTAGTACTGTCAACTGTAATTAATATTAACTTCTGACAAAAGGAAAACTAAAAATCAACCTGACAATCAGAATATCTAATGAAATCCATCCTTCTTATGTTTCTACTTATAAAGATTAGAAAGCATTGTTTCACCAGTTTGGTAATCAACAGTAATGAAACAACTTGAAGACACAATTTAAAAACTTTCATAACATTCAGAAGCCAGATTGTTTCTTGGTATTTTCTGGTGATTATCTTTTTTACCTAATGTTTTTGTGTGATATTGTATTTGCTGAAATATTCTTCTATGAAAAGATATTTTCAACAAGCGATATTAGTGTGTATGATGGCATCATGTCAGACTACACAAATCCCTTTTTTATGATATTGAATACAATGTTAAATTTATCTTCACAAAAAATATTGTCAAAATATTCTATGACCCCTAATAAATGTAACGGGGATTCCATTTTGAAAGTTGAGGTTTTTGCCACTGATAAATTTTTTAGTCTCTCTGTGTTTGTTTGATTTGTAGAAGGTTCAGTTTCACTGTTTAATAATAAATGAGATTAAAGAAGTTTAGTGTTAAAATGAAAAATTTCAATTAAAAATTCTGAAGAACTGTGAGTAGCTGTTTTAATGTTTTACATTAGGAATTAACAACATGATTAATCTATAGTGCCATGTCAGACTGAAAGAAATAAAAATCTAAAATTCAGTCAAAGTTAAATATACTATTTTAATACCAACTAAACTTGCTACAGTAATACTTAGTATTCCATAGTAAATGACCTTACAGTGAAAAGTTTATCATCTTTAATACAAATTGCATGATTACCTGTGTTAGTTCTAGCATTATTGTGAACTTTATTTATGATCTTAGGAATATGTGTTGGTTAAAAAATTCAACTAAAGACAAAAGTGGAAACAAAAACTATAACTGAGCACTTTCAAAGATTAGGCCTTTTCTTCATCAGTACTCCCAATTTTTTGTGGGGACACTCAGTTTCTAAACATTAACCCTTTGACTACCACTCACCCTTTAAACTCCTTTCTGTGCGAGTAACGAGGTTTTACTGAGCTACATTCAAAATATAATTAAACCACTTTACTATCAATGTATTATAATGATATTAGCATTATCATGTATAATTCAAAGTTTTATATTATCTACGTTTTATTTTAAAAGAAACTTTTAAAAAAATACTTAAACTGTAGTTGTGTTGCCATGTGATGCACAAGCATTCACAGATCTTAACTTTTTGTCTTTATTACTTGAATTAATAGCACACGTACAGTGTATGTGTACATTTGGACTGAATTGTATTCCTACAGCACTATTTACCCATCCAAGTTTCAGATTCATTTGGTTCAATTCAGAAGAACACAAGAAATACATACTCTCATTCCCCATGCCCACCTTCTATACTTAAACTTGAGGTTTATAAGCCACATGTATTTATTTGATATACATGTTTATAACCAACAGAAAGAGCTAATTTTAAAATACAATTTTTAAATGGTTATTTTAAAACTGGTGCATGGCATCACTTAACACATTGCGGACAAGTCACAAGTTTACTCATGTTTCGTGTAGAGCATCTTTATATACCATTTATTAAAACATTGAGTTCGAAAGGAGTTGGACACGATTTATTTTGTTCCATACGGTTATTATTTTTCTGATTTTTGCTTACTATACCAATATTCTTATAAATAACTTCTCGCAGAAAATGTAACATGTTGCGTGAATATGAGATAATTACTGAACTATTTGAAGGTGAAGATTCTGATGTGGATGTGTTTGTGGATCATTCTGACAGTGACTCTAGCTTCAGTGATGCTATTAGACCTACAAAGATAAGTAAAGTTGTTGTGCTCTCAACTGATTTTGAATCAGAAAATGATGATTCTACAAATGTTCCTGTTGTGGTAATGATAATTGGTCAGAAATAGATACTCCACCAAACTTGGAAATGTATGAAGGAAATCCAAGGGCCACTATAACTCCATCCAAACCTGAAAGTATTGCTGCTGTGACAAGTCTGATGTTTGGTGATGACTAGTTTGAAATGTTTTGTCAGGAAATGTGTACCTACTATAATCAAACTGCAGAGAAACAAAATGTCATTTAAAGGACTTCAATGGTCTGAAGTTACACCTACAGACATGAGGAAATTCCTAGGCCTTATTCTACTAATGGGACAGACAAGGAAATAAAACTGGCAAGATTATTGGTCAACAGATCCTCTTTTGATTAGCCCAATGACAATGAGCCACAACAGATTTGAACAAATTTGGACATTTTGGCAATTCAGTGATAATCAGAAAATAAATGAGTCTTCAGGCAGGCTCTTCAAAATTCAACCAGAACTGGATTATTTCCTCAATAAATTCAGGACACTATACAGATCAAAGCAACAGTTGTCATTGGATGAGGGCATGATTCCATGGAGAGGACGTCTAAGATTCTGAACATACAA
>NW_013668995.1:77294-90782 GCF_000517525.1 Limulus polyphemus
CAGTTGTCATTGGATGAGGGCATGATTCCATGGAGAGGACGTCTAAGATTCTGAACATACAACCCTGCAACAATTGTGAAATATGACATGTTGATGAAAAAGATTTTGTAAGAGTGACACATGTTATATTTACAACATGGAGATTTATACTTGTGAGGGGGGGGAATTGGAGGAAAGTATTCTTTCAGTTCTTGCTCCCATTCTTGGATTGTGGCACCACATTTACCAGGACAATTATTACAACAGTACTTCTATTGCAAACTTGTTCCTAAAACATAAAACAAGAGTCTGTAGAACAATCAGAGTGAATAGAGGGTTGCCGCCAAGCCCAAAGGCTGAAGTTTCAACAATGAAAAAAAAGGTGAAACAGCTTTCCGTAGAAAAGGTGATGTTTTCGTTTTCATATGGAAAGATAAGAGAGAGGAAAATAACATGAGAAGAAGAAAAAATCCTGTGTGTGTTCTCCAATACAGTGCCCACATGAAAGGTACTGAGTGTGCTAATCAGGACCTCTCATACTGTACCATTCTCAGAAAACAGTGAAATGGACAAAAAAGGTAGTATTTTATCTAATAAATTGTGGCTTTTTCAATTCATATATAATCTACAAAGCCCTGAATCAACAGAAAAAATTACATATAAGCAGTTCCTGCTCTCTTTGGCAAAAGAATGGATTACTGACGACAAAGAGAAAGAAGGCTCACTGGAACTAGAGAGGAATGAATTCGGTCCATCATCTGAAGGTACAAGGAGAGTCCCACATAAGGATCCCCCAGGAAAACTGTGTGGTGACATGAAGCAGCATATTCCTGTGTTCATTTCTTCTACAGAAAAAAATAAATTTCCTACCAGAGCCTGCAGAGTTTGTACTGCCCATGGGAAGAGAAGTGAAATGCGATACATATGCAAGTTTTGTTCGGTTTCACTCCATATAAGAAAATGTTTTACAACATACCACACTTTAAAAATAAAATTAAATGTGTCAGACTCCTTTCAAACTCAACATTTTATTAAATGGCACATGGAGATGCTCTGCACGAAACACGAGTAAGTATGTAACCTGTCCCCAATGTGTTGCAGTTTTGTCCTCGCTAGTATTTTGAGTTATTTCTCACCTTGATACATATTAGTTTGATAGAAAGTTATATTGTATTTAGGGTTTACTTTCATATTTTAGTTAATTATGTATTATTTATGTTTTAAAATTCATATTTGAAACATTTAATGAGGCTTACATTACTAAGCAAGTCCAAAACATTTTGCTGAAGGTTACACTATCTCTGGTGCTGATACCATTATATCGCCAGGGGGCACATGTTGACATATGTTGAGATTAATAATAAATGGTAATTGACAGGAAAGGAAAATAAAACATTAAAAATATGCTATAAATGAAAAGGTAAAGGCATAAACACTTCAAACATAATTAACAGCATTTCTAGTTTAAGTTCTTCATCAGTTACTGCCTAAAAATCAATAATAAAGAGAGAGATATTGTGACTAGATATTGACACTTAAGCATTTTCTTGGAAGTCATACTGGTGATGCAATAGAGAAAATGTTATGAGATCTAATGAATTTATGTGAAATCAAAAGGGAAAATATTCACCTCATGATAAGAGATAATGAACCAAATATTGTGAAAGGTTCTAATGATTTTGAATCATGTTTTCTCCATATATTACAACTTGCGATAATGAATACTCTGGAATTCCAGCAAATTGTATTTAATCTCATAACAGTCAGTTAGAGATTGTTACACATTTTTACCACTATAGCATGTTCAGAATTAAAGGCTATACTAAATGATTTATATATGCCTCTAAATAAACTTGCCTGAGGTGTAAAGACAAGGTGGAATTCAACATATGATATCTTTAAAAGCTTTTCAAACAAAAGAGAGCAGTATTCCTCTATGCTGATGACAACATTACCGATTACCACAAAAGTGATTGAGTCTTATCAGAGGTATGTTTAAAATTGCTTACAGCAAGGCTTTAACAAGTACAATGTTTGAGTACATGTAAATTTTATAACATTGTAAGTGCTAGAAATCATTGTTTTTCTGTATATATTTTTTATTTATTGTTCTATATTTCAAGAAAAATAACTAAAGATTTGAGTAAATAGTAATAACATATATATGTCCATAAGCACTTACACACGTTGTACACCTGTACCACTAAATTCCAACCACTTTTGGAAGATAACTAATATTCAAATACCTACCAAGTTTATTGGATCGGCCCGGACTTTGTACAGAGCCATATCATAGACATTTGCTTGTACTTTTATTACTTTATACAATTCTCATCGCAACTACTGTACTGAAAACAAGCTGATAAATCCTCTCCCACTGTGTTCTAGGAGCTGGGATTACAATAAACTGTGTAGGAAAGTTCTGGTAATTGTGCCACACAAGCTTATTTGGTATTTATGATGTCATATTACTGTGTCATGTAAACAGACTAATGCCAGGAGCAATGATTCATTGTTTTACATTCAGTAGGTTTATACTTTAGCTGCTAACAGTAAAATAAACATAGGAAATGGATGTGAAAAGATAAGTAGAAACTCTCAGGGGAAGTACTTTGGAACTTCATGATCATACAGGACTTTATTTTAGATTTCCAACTTTTGAATTTTTGTAGTGGTTACAAATTTGCCAACCCCATAAAGAGTTAGGGTATAGAAAATAACAGATGGAATTAAACTTTCTCTGAAAAAAAAACATTTGATATTTGTTTAGAGGGTTTTAGAAATTATGAAACTGAAATTTGAAAATTTTCAGATGAAGAGAAGTATTTTTGATATTAACATAAAAATCACTTTGCACTCAGAATGATCAAAACTCTAACTCCATATATTCAAAGTCAAATTTTTAGTTATAATACCTAATTATAAATTCTAATTTTTGTCTACACATGTCTTCTAATGTTTACTGAAAGCTTGAAAAATTACATGTGAAAAACATGTTAAAAGTTGTTAATAGTTATAGTATGGAAACTGATGGTCACTTTGGGGTCATGTGATCAGTGTAATTCACAAAGGCAATAGCAAAAAGAGTTAAAAGGGTATTTATTTGAGACAAATAGAACCATGCAGTGAAACAAAGTTTAATGAAGAAAGTGTTGGCACTGACAACCAAACATGGGTAATGGCAGAGACAGTGGAAGTGATATAAATGACATTTCACCATTAGCACTACCACATGTTAAAAGTTTATGGCAGAAAACTGTGACTCATTATAGAATTTCTATGGTGAAATATATACAGCCACCTATGGCATTAATAATGTTAGTCAAACAGGCCATCACATTTGATACCACAACCTAGTATGTTATAGGGGTAGAAAATGTACAAAGATACTGCCTCAGATAACATAAAGATTCTTATGAGCCACAGCCAGCAGTGTTTCTAGTGAATACCTGTTCTCTGAAGCTGGCAAAATTTACAAATTTAAAGCAAAGAGAAACCAGATACTTTCACAATATGCAGAGTGACTACCAAACAAGGATCTCTGAATGAAAAATCCAAATGAGAAAAAGAACATTGCAGTATGCCTTCAACAATAAATGATAAGTTTAATATGATGTACTGATATGAGTTTAGTCTCAGAAGATTGCAAAAAAATACTTAGTTTTACAAAATAGTTTTTCTGACAACTGATTAAAAACTGTTTATTAATAAGAAAATAATATCTTATGTTAAACTTAAGATGAATATTAAGTTCCATAAAAACCTAGGGTTGCTTGTGACTCATAATTTAGTAAAACCCTGGTTAAAGTAATGCAATTTAACTGATAAAAATTAGGGTTATTTCTTAGAAAACGAGATCTTGTGCTTTGAAAACTATCAATATTTAATGAATTTATGCTTACAGAGACAAAATATACATTACTGATATTAACCGAGTTGTTTGATAATTTTTGTAGCTATTACTAAAAATAATCTAACTTATTAGTGTTATTACAATTCTACATTAATAAAGCTATTAGTTAATTTTCCTTCAGTGTGTTGGTTTATTAATTATATCTTCCTAGTACCAGTTGTAGGTTTTGTGTTTTACTTGTTCATGGTAGGTGATAGGAAAATTATAACTATTTCAGTGTTGAATAGGTACTAACATCCAGCCAAACCAAATGACTGAACAAGGTGGATACAAAATACTAACCAAATGTCTGTTGCATCCCTACTTTTAAAGAATGTTTTGGGCACTGTGTTGACATGTTGAATAGTTCCATGTGGGCTGCACCTGTCTTCCATCAAGTTTTACAGATGACATTTCTTTGCAGAGTTCTTCATCATATCTGAAACTGATCAATATTCTGTAACTAGTTGAAACGTAGTTTTTTGTTGTTTTTTTACCGTTAACACGTGGGTTACACATATACTCTTAAAAACGACATTTTAAGTTGATTATGATGCTGTTTTACAGTTAAACTGAATTAACACAGTTATAATTGGTTTACATTGTTAGGCGTTCATACAGCAGATACAGTCCATCAAGGAAAGATGTACATTAATACATACAGATGAAGAAATGCATAGTAACATATAATTTAAGAGATGCATAAGTTGACCTAAAGTAATATCATGCGTATATAGAGATGGAATTTAATGCTTCTGAAATTTTTTGGTTGATGAAAAGCTTATTTCCACATAATAAATTATTTTATATTTCATGATGCACAGAAATAATTTATGTTTTGTGTAGTTTAAAATTTGTTTGAAAAAATTTACACTTTCGTTAGACTTCTGTGACCATCAATGGTTAATAATGTAATCACTCAGTACTCTGCCAATTATAAGCAAACTCTCAAAAAAGATATCCTTTTATGCTATAGTTAAAAAAACTCATCTGACATGTATGTGCTTTTTTATTTTATTGAAATAGAAATAACATGCTCTTAGTTCACGTAAAAACACACAATGTTTTGCTAGTTAAATTTAAAAAATATATATAAAAAATCAGCTGTAATAACTAGAAGGTGATCTTTACAACAGATGGAGAATGAAAAATAGCTATTCCAATATGATAACATATACAGGAGAATATCTTCTTCAGGTAATTGTTGTATTAATTTTTCTTTCTTTCTTTTATATATTATTATGTAGGATTTTTTATTCCTGGCTTCCCCAAACTTCAACGATTCCAGAAACATCATGATAACATACTAACAAAATTTCTTCCAAAACTAAAGAAGCACTTAGACAAGTATGAAATACATTCAAGTCTCTATACACTGAAGTGGTTTTTTCAGTGTTTTTTAGACAGGGTATGGAAGATTTTTATTGTGATTTTTAAAGTAGTATAACATACAATGATATGTAAATTTTGTCAGTTTTTGCTTTCCCCATATCTTCTGTTTAAAGTCAATTGTATATGATTTTTTTTTGCATATTATAAAAAAAACTTTGTTACCACTTTGTACCGAATATTACATCTATAGGCTTTTGTGATAAAAAATAAGAATTAATATACTTGTTTTTTTTATTAAAACAGAATAATTTATTGAAATTAGTGTAGTGATCAGTGGTATTTTTAAAATCATAAGTATGTTTATGTATTTAATTGAATACAAATATTCCTTGTGCCTCATTTAAATATAGTTTAGAAAAAATCTACATGTTGCCTTTACCCTATGTCATTAAATTGTGGCTATTTAACCAAACTGTCTTTTATGTATACTTCTTTAGCTTAGCATCTGGGCAAGTAGCTTTAGATTTACGCTTGATTCATTTTGATTTGTTTTTTACATATGTGTATTTTACGAATATTAACTATTCATTTCAGGTTCCCTTTACATTAACTCTTCGACTGTGGGACATCTATATCCTAGAAGGGGAAACTATTCTTACTGCCATGTCTTATACTCTGCTTAGACTCCATAGAAGTAAGTTTACTTTAGCAATAAATTCCAGCTGGCTTTTGTTAATAAGAATTAGCTTGAAGAGTAAAAGATCTATAAATGTACAGTTTTGTCTGGTTTATTGTAGTGTGGCCATCAATATGGAAAAGATGTGGAAATTGAAAAGGGGTGTGGAATGAAAAATCCAGGGAAAATTGGAAAGTTATACAAAACCTGCAATTTTTTTTTTTATATAGCTTGGTTGGGGATGCTTCCTTTATTTTCATTTTCTATTTGAGAATGCTGCTTATCTATACCAGCTATTGGTATATTTAACAATCTTGATAGTTTCTATTTGGTCTTGTGATAATTATTTATTTAATTAAATTTGATAATAGAATAGGTAAATTGTTTTTTTTATAAATAAAAATTAAACTGTTTTTCTTTTTCTGCAGTAATCTAAAGTATGTATGTAGTGAAGTTATATTGTCCTTTTTAACAAGATTGCAAGTTCAAGTGGTGGTAAGTAGGTAGGATTCTAGAAATGTTTGAAAAATCAGTGTCATGTGTGTTCATGGGCAGATCAATCTGGAATATCTAGAAATATAACTGGGGGAGGAGGGTATAGAAAAATCTAGAATTTTTCCTGAAAACTTTTGGGGAAAATGTAACTACATCATAGAATACCTAACATCAGTCATGTTGATGGCTACACTTACATGTTTTAAGATTTATTTGTATGAAACTGCTGTTACATATGTTTATTTCTTCATGTATATCATCTTTCCTTTACCTGTTAGAACCATTATTAAAGATGGGAATGGAAGATACAATAGAGTTTTTGCAAGTGAAATTAGAGCAAGATTTTGGATACCATGATGATGCAGCAGTAGATGCTCTTTCAGCATCCCTGGAAGAACTACGTAAGCACAAGATGCACCTTCCGGAACACCCATCTGTACACGAACTTCCACGACTACCCTTTGGCTTATTGGCTGAAACACCTGTGGACCAACAGCTTGGTTTAAGAAGCGAAGAAAGTGAAGACATGGTATATCTTTTTTACTCCTAATAGTCTTTTTGCAGTCAGTAAAAATTATCCATTTTGTGTGTATAAGATATTGTCTTGTAATATGAATTATGTTCAAGTTTGTTTTGCTAGCATTCTAAATCAGTTTAGGAAGGCATTGGTAAATTAAATATTAATGTCTTTTCTGATGAATTTGTTATTTCTTTCTAATTATAAGAATTTGTGAGTGAAAATGAAGAATATATGATGTCAACCGCACTATATCTGCAATATCCAGTGCCAACAAGGTCTTTCATTCAATACCAAGCCTCATCAGCTGGGATGCAATAGGTGTAGTGACAGAGGCACTATTTATATCATCAATTGCCTGAAAAACGACTGTTTTGGTGTAAACTTGATTAAAATAATGACATGTAACTTTTTCTTTTTTTTCCTGAAAACTACATTAGTAATTATAAGTGAAAGTAAAGAACAATGTAATTATATGGCAACCCTGCCACATCTGCTATATCTAGTGCCAACAAGGCCTTTCATCCAATATCAGAGATTATCATGTTGACTGAGATACAACATAGTGGTCAAATGATCAATTACTTGAACAACAGTTGTTTTGGTTTGATCTAGACTTAGTTGGTGAACTGTATTTTTTATAAATAAATCAGATTGAGGTTTATAGTTTTTATTAAAGTCAAATGATGTGTTTATTTTAACACCAAGAACCCCACCACCCAATGTTGTAGTATTTAAACTTGCTTGTATATATGCATTATCTTCTGAGTGTAATATATATAATTTTTTTAAATACATTCTCAATTTAATTTCAAGCAACAACAAAGTCTTTATTTTTTTTTATTATTTACTGTTGCATAGTGAAAAACATTTGTTGAATCTTTCATTGCATAGTCAAGATTATTTTAAATGTAATTTTTTCTGTGTGTGTGTGTGTGTGTGTGTATTCAGACACTGTTACTTTATACAGGTCATAATCAATGGTGGTCAGTCACCTGTCTGGAAGAAGAAGGAGCTGGTAAATAGTAATGAGTATACTTCAGACAGTGGTCTTCAGAGACAATCAAGGAACTCTGACAACCTTGATAATGATGATGCTAGTTCTCTTATTGACCCTCTGAGTTCAAGAAATTCTTTTGCAGAAACATCACAGACATCTGTAGCAGATTTATCTGCTGTTTCTGGTTTCTCTAGCCCTAACACCACTCTGACTCGTCAGCATGGACGAGGTAGCAACACCTCTCCTCACAGGACCCATTTTAACCTTGATCACCTCCAGCGCACCCTTTCACTCTATGACAATGTAGACTATACAGAAAGTGTTATGGCTGCCATCCAGCAGTCCCCACCTAGATCGAGGGCTCAGTCACCAGATACTGTGAGGATTTTTGTGCCCTTTGAGCAGACTGATACTCAACAGGACACTTCTTCTCATCAGATTTTTTCTCACAGTCATTCAGCCTCACCTTCTAATGGTGATGTCACCCCCACTAATCAGGATCCTAATAAAATAACCATTCATGTTGGAATGTATGATATGATGTCTGGCTTTCCACAAGTTACATGATGCAAACTGTACAACCAGTGAAACAGTTTGAAGTTAATTAACATTCCACTAACTTAAAGATCACTCTCATCAGTATTAACTTACAGTGACAACCTAAATTGCAAGACTGTCAATTTAAGGAAAATTTTTATGTCAGTGAACATTATTTCAGATTAGCAATAACCTGTCATCTGAAGTAATAACTTATAACTTCTTTGAATTTTTATGGTTTTTTGTATAAATACGGCTATAGCTATTTCCTTTATTTTCAGTCCAAAGTGGACATTGTGTATATTTTGTACATGTAAAAAAAAACTAATTTGAAATCGCCCAAAATATGATTTATAATCCTGTGCAGGAAATGCTCAGAAGCCCATACTCAATTTCTCTCTCTATTCCCCACCCCCTCAACAAAGGGAGTTGAAACAAAAAAATATCTAAGAATGTTTCTTTTTCTGCAAGAGCTGTCTGCAAATGAAGTGACAACAGATATTGTTTACACTGAATACATGTAACTAACCACTCAGTGTGTAATTAATCCATAATATTTTGTAAATCATTGAGACTAATGTTTTTCAAACTTTATATGTATGTTTTATATACAGAATTATATGACTGGTGTAGTGTCACAAAACTCGCCAATGATTTGATTCAGTCTTTGTAGGAAAATGTCTGTGACATGTCTTGTTGTTATAGCTATGTAAAAGTAACCATTTGTGATACTTTGTATAGCCTTTATTGTAATCATGAAGAAAATCAAGAATTTAGATTTTTTTCAGTACAGCATTTCTCTACAAATGCTAACTCTAGGGATGAAATCATGGTTTATATATATTTATTAAACTTGTGGTTGTGTTATTATAGATCTAAACTCGTCTCTGTATAAATGTGATTGTACAAACTAAATAACATGAGTAACAGTTTCTTTGTGCTAAGTATTTCTGACTATATTTTTGTATCATGTACATGGTGAACTTTGTACTTATGGTTGGTTGTTATAACAAAACTAAGGAATGATTTTACCAAGAATGTGATGTATGTATTGTGTGAGAAGTAAAGAAATCTGCATCAGTACTTGACTTTGAACTTAGCTTTTAGAATACAGTAGGCCTGAACAATGCCTTGTGATTTGTATAGAATGGAAAGTCCAAGGGTCTCTGGTTGGAGACCAGTGTTGCCAATTGATTGCCATACCTAGGGCCTGCAGTTCAAAATTAGGGATGGCTTTATACCTGAATCTCAGAGATCTTTAACCTGGCTAATTTAGCCCAGTGTTTGCATAAAGTGTTATTTATGTGAAGAAACAGAATCACAGCCTAAAAATAAAGCAATGATTTTCAGACCACATATTTCTAATTACACAGGTGTTGATATTGTGATATTGATAAATCAAAAGCCTAGATAAACAAAAAATTTGTATACAACAAAAGATAGTGCCTGAAAAATATCAAGAAACTATACAATTGTCTTTATCTTGTAAATGCATTATTCCATTATTTGGATTATTTAGTTAAAAAATTCATTAAAGTGCACATGGGAAATTTTGTTAAAAGTGAACATTTTGTGCCAATATAGCAGTTAGATACTTTATGATTTCGTTATTGTTAACAAGTAGTTTTAACTAAAATATTTTACGAGATTCATCAAAAACTTTTTCTAGTAATTATAGCAAATCTATATGTTATTAACTAATTACAATTTTTACGTTGTCAGAAATTAACCAAATGTCAAAAATATCGGATATGTTTAGTTTGTGCGGTGTGTGTATTTGGAATACGACAACACTGATGGTAATGTGGAGCGTGAAGAGTTCGGCTCTTTTTTTTTTTACTGGACATGTGACTTCATTACAGCTTGTCATTGAACGTTAGTAAGTTTACGGAATTATAAAACAAAAATTCGTAGTTCAATTCCCCGCGTTGGATTGAGCAGATTACCCACTGCGGCTTTGCGCTAAAACAAATAGCCATTGCGTTAAATACATGATATTTCTGATATTTATCAAATAGATTATTAATTAACTTTTTAATAAACTGAAACTAATATGGTAAAGAATTCAGGTTCTTATGTGATAATTATCCATTATAATATTTCTTGTTTAATGATCCAACGGCTTAACAACACCAATTGTATAGAAATGTGTACCAAATTTCAGTAGCCAAAGTTACTATTTTGCCGTGTTATAATAGGTTCGAAGTAAAAATTTCGTTTCCATAGAGCTCCTCCAACCTATTACTAATTTATTTTTCTTCGAATTTAAATTGCTTCAAACTTGTTGCAAGAGTTCTGGGGTCCTCGAGTAAATTAGGAACTGACTTACTGATTTCGCATGTTTCAGAATAAACAACGAAGTTGAGAAAGAACGTAAAATAAGTGAAAATATTCGTAAGATTACATGTGAGAGTTCTTAAATTAATTCAAACTAATGTTACGTACAAGACCACTATTGTACTGTGAGGGATCCTTTACAAATTTCGTCATGCTCACTTGTAGCTCGTTTACATGTTGCAGATTGAACTTTCAGAAAATACATCACATACTATTAAAAATGTTTTGATTCGAGAGGGTTGTGAGAAGGGGAAAATTTCAGACACATTCTGCCCCCGGAAGTTCCTCGTACAAATGCTAACAGCCCTGGTAACATCATCTTATAAGGAGATGTACTTACGCTGCGTAAGTACATCTCCCCTTCGTAACTAATTTTTTTAATAAGACAGTGTGTTATGGCTGCGACTCGCCACTACCCCAACTAGATTGAGGGCATTATTGATATATGTAACACAATCTTGGTGCTTGTTATTTTATCTTCTGTTAAATATTTAACTCGTTAAATTAAATGATATATATATATACTCTTATAAGCAAAAAAATTATTTTTTCTGCCATTAAATCTTTTAACATCCCTTGACATCTCATAACTAAGAATCGTTATTTTGTACTCGGTAAGTGTTTGCATTTCAATGTGCTTTAATGTCTTATTAGTAACACTTGCACTTTTGACGTGTTTTAATGTCTTTTTGTAAGAGTTATTCATTTTGAGGTGCTCTTTAATAATATTTTTATGGGATTTAATATCTTAGTAATGAACCAGAATTCCAGACGTGATGCCGTTGTACTTGCTCTGCACTTTAAATTATGACAGTCGTTATTCGGTTCAAAGGTCCAGACAGCTTCCTTCGACTGCGAAATTGTGCTCTCTGACTGCATTTTTCCTGAATTAGTAGTTCACAATGAGGGTCAGCTATCCCTAAATCATGGGGGCCTAGTACGCTGTTCAGTTTTAAAATTGAAATAACTTCTCAATAAGTTTGTTGTTTTTAAGTGCCTCAGTATCTTCTTTTTTATCGTACATTAATATATCCTTAATAAGGGTTTCACTCATATGAAAACTTTAATGACAGTTGCCCTCTTGAAAGCTTTCATATCTGTTTAAATAGTTGCACTCTTGAGAGCTATCGTGCCTGATCAGTAAGAGTCGCACTCATGACATCGTTCATGTTTGATCAGTAAGACTCACACTCTTGGGAGCTGTCGTGTCTGATCAATAAGAGTTTCACTCAAGGAAGTTATCGTATATGATCAGTAAGAGTAGTATTCTTGATAGATTTCATATCTTCTAGGTATTAAACACTGTGTGTCCCAAATGTATTATTTTTTGTAATAAGATTGCTCGTTTACCTGGGTTTACTATTTTAGAACAGAAGCTGCTGCATTTCCGTGTTTTTAAGTATTTTGACGTAATTTGCTAGCTAGTTCTAATAATATTGAGCCAAAGTGAAGCGTTTGTTAATTTATGTGAATGTGTTGCGGATGTTTATAATGATTTTGTATTGTCTTTACAGTGTATAAGAGATTCTAGTTGATTACTGACATTGCACGTGAAACACTTTATAAATTACCGAATTGAGAAATCTTTTCAG
Source organism: Limulus polyphemus (assembly GCF_000517525.1). Classification (NCBI taxonomy): domain Eukaryota; kingdom Metazoa; phylum Arthropoda; class Merostomata; order Xiphosura; family Limulidae; genus Limulus; species Limulus polyphemus. The sequence goes on from NW_013668995.1 coordinate 89,652, forward strand.
AAAATATTAAAAAAAAAAACATTATTCTTACCATACCGCAAAGAAGTAGTTACCACAAGCAATCAGGGCACTTCAGACTGGGCCTAACTAGTTTCCTTGTTGGAATCTCCAGTTACAATCTAGGAGATTGAATGACATTATTCTGAGATAGTTAGAGGGACGGGAAGGGGAACTGCAATTAGTTCTCGAGTTTCTTGTGTTTAATATACACATCTGGCATGGGTCCAAGCTGCATATCCTTGACCTTGTAATTTTGACCTCAGTACTACGTTGAACATGTATTTGTCTTTAGTTTTAAACGTGTAACCACCAAGCTAAAAACCAGCGTAGGCGATTTTCTTTTTAATTTTTATTTTATTTTTTCTGAATACGTGAACGCTAATAAAACTTCGAAGTGAGGAAGTCTTATAGACCGTTGAACTGTTAGCTACTAACTCATCAGTTTAGTCACAGTACTAGTTTCCTCTGATCACGTGCTCATAGGGACACACGCCTGCCTGCCTGTTCGTAACTATCGGGAAATGGAAGTTTAACTAAAGAAGATATCCTAAATAGCAGGCGTAGTTCTTATAGAATCTTAAGTACGTAAACTTTCTGTTGTGGCAACCAGATATTACGAGTTGTACAGTAATTTAAAGCGCACGAGGGGGCGGAAGACATTTCTGATATAAAGGGGAACAAGTGATGACGAGTCGTGACATAAATAAAGGATAAAAAGAGTAACAGTTTGAAAGCTCGTAGAAGAAACTTGAAATAGGATCAATACCATAGTTTTTTCACCCTCTACAATTCGGTAGTTTAAGAGAAATCTCTAAAAGTATAAATGATATTTCTCTCAGCATCATATTTTCGAAAAATTTTATATGGTTATTATATTGTTACGTCTCCGTTTGTTAATTAACTTTCCGTAACTTCGTTTCCGACGAAACTTTAGCGACACAAGTCCTCACTTAATAAAACTGGTTTATTCTTTCCGAATACAACTTTACGATACACTTATTTCAATATTCGCGCTAAAACAAACACTATAACGAACGTACGTTAACTTCAACAATACCCTGTGACTGCAGTTCAATTACTCACTATCTACACACACCTTACATTATTTTCCCGTCACGTTGTCACCCTCTT
>NW_013668995.1:91706-111674 GCF_000517525.1 Limulus polyphemus
CAAGGTACGGAATAGTTCTAGAAACGTGGCGTCACACTAGTCATGTGACTCGCTGACGCAACAATATGAATTGTAATTATATGAAATCAAGTACTTAGCTCATCTTCAGCAATTGTTTATATTAAATTTAGGTGCTAAAAATTAGATTTCAAAGATAAAACAGTGCCTAGGACTTCTTGGTCTAGAAATGAGTGATTGAACATTGAAAAGGGTTGTTTTTTTTGAAGCAGTTTCTATATTAATTTGAATAAGTGATAGTTGGTCATTGTTTCGCTGTTTTTATCTGGTGAATATATAACTGTAACTATATTTTCCAGGAAAAAAAATACGAACTTGATTTTTCAATTCCAGAATATTTACTTTTGGACATAGTTCTCTCCGTTTAATAGTGCTTTCTATAATTTGACTAATTAGATTAAAATCAAACTAATTTAATGTACATAAATTATCAGAAGTTTATTCTGAATTAACATTCTTAGTTTGTCATGCTTGAATAAAAATTTGGACTGAGTGTTTATAACGCAAAAAATTGGGTTTCGATATCTGCCGCAGGCACAGCACAGGTAGCATTGCGTAGCTTTGCGCTTAACAACAATAACAAAAAGTAAGATGAGACAACCTTTGGCGGCCGCTTTTGCTGAAGAACGTTTGTTAATTAGACAGGAATTGTTTGTTTGTTGTTTTTTAAGCAAGTGTTTAAACACTACGCTATATCACCTGGAAAGTAGCAGATATCTATTGTTACGAGTTATCTTCAAGCTTTGATTAATATTTTATTCTTCAGAATTTTTAGTGGGTACTGAAGGGGGATTTATACGTTTTGACAACAAATTTGGGAAAAAACTGCTTTTACTCTAAATAATGATGATGATAATAATAACTTTATTTGAGCTAACGTTCTTGTACTGCTTGCCCTGATGAAGCCTCAATGACGAAATGTTGAGTAAAACGTTTAATAATTAAGACAAAGACGGTGGTTAGGACGAAAAACTGTTATTTGCATGGGTCGAACGATTCGAAATATACATACTTATCATCAGCGAAACCTGAAAACCAGGTGCATCAAAATATTTTAATTTTGTATTTATGGTAAAGTTACTAAGACTATCTGCCAGCGTCCACAATTTCGAACTATTAACAAATAGGGGAGGAGGCAGCCAGTCAGCAACACCCACCATCTACTCTTAAAGGATTGGCTGTCATTCTTATATCGCACAGATGGCTGAAAGTTTGGCGAATACATTGGTGGTATCACAAGGATTCGAACCAGATCCAAAATCCAGAGCTGTATCACAGGGCTAATCCGGTCCCTAAGTGTCTTCCCAAAGTAAATTTCGGATGATATTTAAGAATGTGAAGCTCAACAAACATGAATGAGAAATGAGTAGTCTAATATCTAACCTATATAAAAGCCAGAGTGTGTCACGTCACTCGAAATAGGAGGAGTCGTAAAAGCCAAAATGTATTTATCCAAATAGAATAATTGGATTACTGTCTGCCCATTACGATTTTAGTGATGGGGTGCCTTGAAACCTTATAAGTGTAGTGAGTGTTGGTATAATAAACCTAAAGTAAAGACGTGGTGTGGGATCACCTAGTGTGCAGCCAAGTGCATACAATTTATCACGGAAGTAAAAATGTCGACTTAATTTTAAATTTAATTTTTTTCTTAATTAAGCTATTTTCTGTTATATTACCAACGTTCTAAGTAAAGACAAACTTCTTTAATCAACAGACATTAAGAAAACAACAAATATTTTTCCAGTTTTGTTGTTCATACATTTCATTTTATACTTTCAGTACATAGACTAACGACATTATTAGGTTATACTTTTGTTGCTAAGCGACATGACATAAAAACCGTTGTTAGAAGATCTTAATCTAACTGTTTTTTTTTATTATTATTTTTAACCAATATTTATTCTATGAATAGACCACGAATTCGTTTCATGAATAATCTTAATTTTGATCGCCTCACAAAGGAACTTACCGACGTTTGACTGCCTCAAATGCACTTTTCCGCCTCTTGTTGGTCAAGCTTGATTTCACAAAATTTATTTCAGTTAGCTATGAAATGTAAGGTTAGGGTATACTATGGGATGGGGATGATAGTACTTGCACCGTCATTTTTGAAGGGCTATACGCTAGTTGAATATATGAAGCATGAAGTAAGTTAGAACATACGATCAAATATTGATCTTATTATCAAATGAACAATAAGAAAAACTAGAAATCAAAATAAAATACTAATGTAATAATCTGAATTTAGGATACAAGAAATATAGGTTCATGGCTGTTTTTCAGTATGTCAATTAGAAAGTTTGAATTGAAAGGATGTTTATTTACAGCAAGATAGTATTTTGAGATTTGAGGCTGCCTGTAATGAAAAGTTCAAGGTCTGTAGACCCATTTGTGATAATGTTAGATATGTTATGACATGTAGTTTCAAGGTCTGTAGACCCAGTTGTGATAATGTCAGATATGTTATGACCTGTAGTTTCAGTTGTGATAATGTTAGATATTGTTACGACGGCGGAAGTCACGTGACGCTGGAAACATGCACATTGGAGTTTCTCGAAGGATCATGAATTATCGGGGAGGCCCGAATTTGTTCGAGGTACCCTCTTTTTTAGTATATAAGCCTGGCGAGAAAAACCAGCGCGATGGAAGATATAGATAAATTGAAGAGACAGATAATTGAGTCGAGCGAACAGTAGGCACGTTAGATATGATATGACCTGAAGTTTCAGTTGTGATAAAGTTAGATATGTTATGACCTGAAGTTTCAGTTGTGATAAAGTTAGATATGTTATGACCTGAAGTTTCAGTTGTGATAAAGTTAGATATGTTATGACCTGTAGTTTCAGTTGTAATAATGCTAGATATGTTATGACCTGTAGTTTATTCAGGCGATCGAATTACTGGCACAAAGTTTTATTAGATAAACTGTGGGCCGTTAAACGTACTCGGTTTCTACAGGTACATTAGCTTCGAGATGCAGAGTATTCTAGTGGGCTTTGTGTTGAGAATATTTGGGAACTCTACCTTAACAGCTCATCGACTGTGGTTTTCAAACGATATTTATTTTTGTCAATATATGTGACTTTACAGTCACTACGCGTATTTATATTTGTTGTCAAGACCTCCGCGTAAAAATTAACTGGCCCACCATGAAATGCAACTGGATAATGAACGTTAGAGAAGGAGAACAAAGATGATCGAAATGAGGTGAAGGAAAAGGTAAGGAAGCATATCTATAGGAAATTTGACTTGTCTATCTTCTTTTTTGTACATTGATAGAATCTGTGTGAATACTATAAATAAAGCAATTATCAGGATATATGGCGCATTCACAATGCCTCAAACAAGCACGTAAAAACCTATTTATATATCGGTTATTAGTGTCATATCAAATCGTATAGTGTCGCACAGCTGGCAAAGCATTATCTGTTGTGTGATGTTATATCACAATTAACCTGATACCCATTTTCATCATATCCTTTTATGTCGACCTTGATGAGCTCTGGTATTGAACAAAAGGCTTCGTTGGCAGCTGCGTGCAACGCAAAAGATGTGCGGTCGAAATAATATACTCTTCCCACTGGAAACATTTATAGAGGTAGTAAAGATAAATATGACAAAAAATATTCCCAGTGTTAATGCAAAACTACACAACCTATCGAAAAATGGGTCGTGCTTCAATATCCTACGTATTGAACACCACAAGATTTGTTGTGAAACTCTATCTAATCATACGCACTCAAGTATAGCTAAAATGCCCGTCACGTTGATACAACCCTCGTATGATCTTTAACCATGGTTTTTGTACATCAAATGGATTTCATATATATACAATATCTAATCAAAAACACCTGAAAAAAAAGTTGCGGAAAAAAAAATACTGAGTGTACGACTTGAAGGAATGAAATCGCAATTGGCAGCCAAATTGATAGCTACACTTATAGCATTGATAATACTTTTACAGCAAATATTCATTCATTAGTTAGCCAGGCTGCGTTTTTTGTTCAACTTGGGGCAAAATGGTGGATAAAACAAAATACGTGGCCTAGCTAACTAATGAATAAATACTTGCTGTAAAAAAGATTAAAATCTTCTTTTGTTATGCAATCGGTACAGACGTATCAAGCATCATTATTTATGCTAGCTGCTTAAGCTAATATCACGTGACACTAAACACTCTTTAATTAGGATGATTTCATAAAATTCAGTAAACTTTTGCTGAAAAGTTGACAATGAATAATCAATAAACCGTCCACCCGTATTGTGAAAATATGAACAATCTGTTAATCTAAAAGTTAAGTATGTTTTTCTATCAAATATTTGTTTCCGTACTTTTGGTGCGAAGAAAATATAAAGGAAGAAACTATCAAAATTAGAGATGGTATATCTCAGGTATTTCTTCGTGGATTGCCTTGAAACTTGGTATATGAAGCAAGAGTCCAGTAGAGTACATTCACTGAAAATGTGTGTTAGTTTGGATTACCACAGTCCGAGATACAGAAGGTGGAATATCGCTAAACTATCAGTCCTGTTAATAACACACAGTGTGTCCTGCAGCAGTTTGTTTTGGCCGCGCGACAAACTATTGTATGTCTTGATTCAACTTTTGGAACTAGTACAGATGTTAATGTAAAAGTGATAAGGAAGGGGAAAAAAGTCGTGTGAACTAAAGAACGCATTCAATATACTCGTACATCTAATGGGAAGGGATAACCTTATACATGTTAAAGTTACGGGAACAACTGTTCCAGAGAAAGACATGCATCCTGGTGTAGGTCGCACATATCTTGACAGCAGAGTAATGATAAGGAAATGCCAGTCAGATATAAACCTGGATATGATCAATTACGAAGAGAGGATGACGTTTCTCGACGTGATATCAATTACTCTAAATTAGTCTTCTACTGATAGTTAATTCAAGGACGACATCATGAAAAACCTCGTGTATTTTGATTACACTCAACATTTGTGATAGATAAATTCGACAGTAAGTACAAGAGTGTCATCTTATCAACCTGCAATAAAAAGAGGGGGGAGGCAAGTTGTATGCCTTTTACGTTCAGAGTTTATTGCTTGAAGAAAGATATTAGCACATAGGACATTCTAATATCGTGAAATTTGTGAAGATTGTAAAACTTTGTCTTATGTTCAAGTGCTCAGATAAAGCAAACGTGAATATCGTGTTATCTGAACAGTACGCAATCTGATCTTTTTTCTTTCTTTCTTTTTTTTTTTTTACAGTAGAATATTGAACCTAAACTCGTATCTAGGAATTTGAAGAAGAACGCGCCTAGTGTCGTTGAATTAAAAAAAAAACAGAATATATAAATATATATATATATGTTAATATTCTGTTACTCAGAGAAGGTGTATGCCTTAAAATGGTACTTAGAGAAGAAAACACGCCCTAAATAAACAACTACACCGGCACTGAAAGGCAAACCTAACATATATCTGTTGTACTTACTGTTGCCATACGTATTGTAACCTTTTAGTTTTTACTAGTTCTCTTATATTCATAACTACAAATAATCTGCACATTCTTTATCCATGTTTTAATTGGAAAATAGATCGAGAAATTTATATACAGATTATCATCGAGCTTATCTACAGATTTCTATTCAGTGCATAACAACGTAACTGATATACTATGGTTGTTCTTATGATATAAGCAATACTGACTTTATGATAAGGTAGATAGTACGTTATAACATCGAGTATGTATATTTAACCTGCTTTGTGTCGAATCTATTTTCAAACATTGGACTCCCCCTACCTTTAAAAATTCCGAATCCATCCCTATAATCTATGTGGAACACTGCTTCTTGAGGTTCGTAGCTGTAACTGGCGTTATCTATATAAATAATATGCTTGTGTTTGTCTGACCGGAAATTTTCTCTCAAATTTCTCGACCAAACCCTAAAATCACATATAGTTAGAAAGGCCTGTGTCCTAGGAGTTCGGATTGCATATTGGCTTTTACATTCAAAATTACCTTACCTGTTTTTTGTTTAGTCAATTTTTATTGCAACAAGTATGCTATACAATGGCACAATGTCGTTGTCATCACGTGACGACTGACATGATTTCAACTTTAGTTTTTTATTTGCAAAGTATTTCACACAAACAACACTTAACCTGTGTGTAGTTTCCTTTAAAAATGGACATTACACTAAATGCAATTTATATGGGCTTTCTCGACTTATTAAGGTCTAATATACGCATGCGCAGTTCGTTAAAAGCCATATGCTTATCAGTTTGTGAATATCATACAATTACGTTTGCCTTCATTACAACTATACATTTACTTTACTTTGCAATATCGCCCTCAAGTGGCATAGCGGTATATCTGCGGACTTACCACGCTAGAAACCGGGTTTCGATATCCGTGGTGGGCAGAGCACAGATAGCCCATTGTGTAGATTTGTGCTTGATTCCAAACAAACAAAACTTTGCAATAATTTATTTTCGGTTCCCTTCATAAACTGCCACGAACACCTTTTAGCTACTTTATTTTTCTTTACTACGGGTTTTATTATTCATTTTTTGTGAGTTTATTTGCTTCAACTTGTAAAACAGTGTCATACACAGAACGCTCATAACGATTTAATACTTTGTACACTATTATAAATATCATTACTTTACATTATTGTTTGCTTTACGCGTAGTTTTATTAAATAAAGTTAGGTACGTTTAGTTTTTTAAAATAAAGTTACGTCTTCGTGAGTTTGTTTGTACTACCACTCCATAGTATACCCTAACTTCACATTTCATAGTTAATTGAAATAAATAAATTTTGCAAAATCAAATTTGATTAACAAAGAAGCAGAAAAGTGCAGTCGAGGCAATCAAACGTTGGTAAATTTCTTTGTGAGACAATCAAAATTAAGATCACTAATGAAATAAATACATGGTGTATTCATAGAATAATTATAGGTAAAAATAAGTTGGATTAACATCTTCTAATATATAGAAAAGTCAGTGCATTTTGGGAAACTACGTTTCGACAATGGCTTTTATTTGTTAATTTAGAGTCTCCATTGATTAAAAAGGTTTGTTTTGTATCTAAAACGCTGGTAATACAAGAGCTTAATTCAGAAACGATATTTTTACTTTCATGATAAATTGTATGCACTTGGCTGCAGACTAGGTGATCCCATACTAAGTCTTTATTTTACGCATATTATACCAACACTCACTACGCTTATAAGGTTTCATGGCACACCCCGTCACTAAAATCGTAATGGGCAGAGAGTAATCGAACTATTCTATCTGGATAAATGCATTTTGGCTTTTACGACTCCTCCTATTTCGAAGAAATCAAGCGTGATGTGACACCATCTGGCTTTTATATTAGTTAGATTCAATTACTTTACTTTACTGTTTACTTTACTTGTGGTTTTATTAAATAAGGGTATGTACATTTAGTTTTTTAAAACAAAGTTACGTCTATATGTGTTTGTTTGTTTGTCTGACCGCCTAAAACGTTTTCAAATAGACTAGGATTTATCGATCTAACACATAATTGCGTACAAGAAAGCGTAACTTTAAATGGCGTGCATGAAAATGAATGAATAAGGAAAATTCAAGCCAAGAGCATGAAACGTACAGCAAATTTTTTACCGGTCGCGTTTAGTAATATACTTATTTACATTAATCTCATCCACAACTAACTCCAAAATTAAAGTAAAACTTCTAGTTAATCGTTATCAAATATTATTTAACAACAAAAATACGCTGAATACATGTTTCTATTTACATACGACCATCTTACAAATATTGAAATGAAATAGTTTATTAACCTTTTGCTGCATATATTAAATAGAAAATTGTATTTGAATGATAATTTTCAAATAATTCTAAAGTTTTTAATACGTTTACAGTAATATGGTTTTCTTTCATTTACACAGACTGTAATATGCCGAGATTAAACTTGGTGTTAATTAATTACGACATGCTACAGTGCTGCAATAAAATGGTGCAACTCATCCTTGCCATACTTATAAGAGTGTAACAATATTTTGTCAGAAGTCTTTGTTTTATTTGTAAGAAGTTCATAGTAAAGTGAAAGACGTGGGTAACTATTGGCCTTACTCAAACACTTGCAAAACCAGACAACTCTAATCACAGAAAAAGTAGACAATTATGAGAATGGAAATAAATATTTTTCCATTTCTCCACCGGCTGGTAAACATATTTATATATATGGGAAGATAATTGTAGAAGGAAATTAAACTTGTGTGTGTGTGTGTTTGTGTGCATGTCTTTTATACGTGCGTAAATGTGAAAACCAAAAATAATTTGTGCATTAAATATGTGTTTATCTTATTCTTATATAATATCTAGGCAGCCTGGTTTTTCTAGCCCTGCGGTGTTTGTTTGCCCTGCTGCCAAGTTTTCTCTGACATATGCCAGTATTTCTCTTTCACTGTATATTACTTTTCCATTTCTTTCTGCTTTCATTCTTTCTCCCTGTGTGTTTATGATCTTCTACTCAAAACTCGCATGTTTATACGATGTTTTCGAACTTTGATATAAGGGGGAAATTTCCGTTCTTGTTTAAAATCACAAAGGTCATTTTGAAGGGCAGTTCTACCTACTGTGTAACAAATAGTCGTTGTTCAAGTACTACGTATGACAGCAATAATAAACTAATTACAAAGTTGCAAAGCAAAACTTGATCTCACCCTGACGTTGGTTTTGTTTATGTATTACATGAGTTGTTTCAAACATGGGATACATTCAAGAAGAAAATAAACTTAGAACTTAGACTGCACACCCCATTTTGTTTAAATATGAAGCCTTTTATTTCCCCATTGTAGATATACTGGAATTTGAGTGGAAACTGTCATAGAAGATAACGAATAAAATATCGAAACAAACTGAACTGCTGCAACAAGAATACCGCTAGGGGAAAAAGTTTAAACTGCCAGGCCATCTCGAGCCTAATGAATCTTACACTTGATAATACTATCGTCACCATAGTATGTGGGGTTAACATGTTTTCTGTTGCTAGGTTCAAGCAAGGTTATAGTTGAGACTAATGGTTTTACATCTGAAATCAATTAACCCCTGACAGTTACGAGAATGAAAAGAACAAATCATTAATACAGGTTCGCACACTTGTAGTGTTTAAAAATGTAATAGGCCCAATACAAATGCACACACCATAACAACTGTTTTTGTATCAGATGGTTTATATAAATAGTGCTCCTACCACTGCTGTGTTTGTTGTATCCCAGTCGGCCTGAAAAGCTCTGAATTGACGAAACGCGTCGTCCACAATGGATACGACAAATAGTGTGGTTGGAATACTACTATTATACACTTATAATTCTTGAAAATCTGTAAGGGACTAGAGTAAGACCGAAGTGTTTAAAAATTCAATATGCCTAATAATAATGTCTTATAACAAATATAATTGTATCATTTTCTGCCGTATTGTAAAAAGACATAGACGCCATAACTATTGATGTAGCATTTGTTGAAACTTCTGTTTGTTTGTATAAACAAAACGGAAAGTTCGTGATGTTGTACCTATTAGGAACCATTATATTTCTGAATTAAGCGATTTCATATATTTAAAGTTACAACAAAGAATGAAAGTCAAATCACATCACAAAGTATCGCTACAATTATCGTTGTAAAATGATAAACATTATTTGAGTGATAAACCACGAACTCAGAAAGATGATCACGTGATAACCGCGAGTTCGTTGCAGGGTCTGCGTTGGAGAGTATTTATTTAGCTGGCTAAATCTGGTTTAGGACCAGTTTCGTCTGCTTTTAGTGATGCCAACCATAAGAAGCTGAACAAAGGAAGCAAGATTCGAGACGCAGCAGAAACACGAAGGGAAGAGGTGAGTGTATAACGCCATGCGTAAGACTGATCTTTCATTTGAATTATATGCGAGATGGAGTTGATCTCAAATAGCTTTTACCTTCGTATAATGATATATAGTTGTAAATTAAGGTTAGAATTTGTATTCACTTTATAAATTCCTAATTAGTATGGGTATGTGGATAAAATGATAAATTTCGCGCGTTTGAAATTCAAGATGATATTACTTATAGTAATTGGTATAGTATAGGCGTGTATCGTTATTACTGTTGGGATACCGATAGTGTTAAAATTGCAAGTGCTAACTGTAAAAGTATTACAGTCAGTAACACTGTAGTAGAAAGCAGAAGGAAAAGTCTAGGCTTGTGATATTTATTCTATTTGTTATGCACGTTAAACATATCTGTTGTATTACTGTTAGTGCTAGTTGTGTTTGCAGGCCGTCATACATTTTTCACTGTAAACAATGAACAAATTTTACAGAACTGTTATTGATTAATTGTACATGACGTGAAATAGAAGGTCGGTGTAAATTTCATTAATATTTAGTCATTACATAATTGTCGGCTAATTACTTACGCAGTTATAGGCTTAATTTCACCATTTTTATCTTTTATTTTGTTACAGATGGAGAAAATATTGATATCTCTGGCCGTTGTGAGCGCTTTGATGGTCAGTGCACTTGCTAATGAACTTGTGGAGGACTCTGAAGATGAAGCTGTATACAGAGTAGTACGATCAGCGCGTTTTGAAAGAGACACAGGTCAGTTTTAACTTTAATGTGGATGGAGTTGCTGAGCTTGAACTGAAGTATCATAATTTCTGTAAACAGTCAGTGTAGATAATCGTTATAGGAAAAACAAATATATTCACATATGTGTATATATTTGTATAATGAAGTATTTAATTATTTAGCTAACAATATGAATAGCAATTGTAACTTAATGTGTGCATATGCATAAATCATAATTCAACCAAATCTAGCCTAATTACTCGTATAAAGTACCTTGAAACTGATTTCAATTTTTTGTTTTCCAGGTGTATGCAAGTATAGAAAAAGTCCATGGGAAAGCTGTGATGCTTCAACTAATACACAACGTCGCACACTTACCTTAAAACGCGGAGATTCAGCAATGTGTGAACAGACAAAAATAAGTTACAAGAAACTGTAAAAAAGGTATATATATATATGTTAGTGACAGCCACGATATCATTAAATTTAACAATTAAGTTCAAACTAATCAGATGCTGTTCTTATTCTTAAATGAAAGTTCCAAAGTTATTGAGTTTAAGTTGTGGTTAATAGCTTTTTTTTAGATATATGTTGGTGTTTTAACCAAGATAAGACTTCATAGCTAAGATGATTTAATAAAAGGCATGTCAGATAATCCTTATTTTTTCCTTATAATTATAGAAGTTAGTTTTTTAATGTTTTATATTATGGAAATTTATCCTTGACAATATGGGCAGTTTAATAAAAAACTTTCTATGAAGGATAGGGATTAATTTGTAAAATCAGCCGTTTTGTTAACTAGTGTGAGAGCTAAGCGGCTTTTCATGGATTTTTCTACAATTATTATTACACCACAATAAAACTAGCAAAGAAATATTAAAGTAAGCAAGCATTGTATAGTAACATACATAGTACATCAACATGGGATCTGTGTGTGTATGGGGTTATTACAAGTTTTAGAGAAAAAAAAACAACCAATCATTGTATCAGAAAAAATAAAAAAATCACTTATCAACCTTTATGTCTTAAGTTACTTTAAAAAATAATTAAAATTTTTACTAATCAAAATACATTAATAGAACAGTTTGGGATTGTTACAGCTTGCCGCTATCAGAAAGGAGACTGGTCACCATGTGATGCAGCTTCAAATGTACGGACTAGGTCGGATTCTTTGAAACCAAGTAGTGATGTGTCATGTGAACAGACTAGAGTGATCACTAAAAAGTGTCGTAAGCGTAAGTGATCATATTTCTTTGATTTGAAGCTTTCTGGGGTAAATTTTGAAATATATTCTCAATATTTAATTGGTTCACTGCAATGATGGTTTAAATGTTTATTTGTAATATTTCAGAATATATTTAAGAAGAGATGCAGGTCTGCTAATAGGTGAATTAAGATAACTTAGAAAAAATTTGAATCTAATGAAAAAAGTAATTTAATTACTAGTGGGGGATAGAGACCATCAGGGGGCCCAAAAGTCTAGTCAAAATCGTACAAAAATGATTACAAACTGAAAGTTGTTAAGTTTTAAGCAGTGGAAAATGTCTGTGTATTCCCTCCATTGTCTGTTATTTCATTGACCAGTTTGTGTGCATGAATATATCAAAAAGCACCACAGTAAATCTTGTAAAAAGGGAAGATTTATTATTTCCTATAGAGGATGTAAAATACCGGGGGCTTTCGTGTATAAAATATCTGAAACTAGAGGAATTAATTTTTTTTTTTTTTTTGCAGGGTGTCGTTATGACCGAACAACAGCATGGAGTGATTGCGATCCAGTGAATAACCTAAAAACAAAGGTCAAGTTACTTGTACAAGGGGACTCCAGTGAGTGCGAAGCATCTCAAACCGTTACCAAACCTTGTGGCCGAGGTCGTGGGGGAGGAAACCGTAGGAATAGAAACAGAGGTACTTCTTCTTCTATGTATAACTTAAGTATGTGTGAACCAAAATATTTACCAGTTATTTCATTAGATTTTAGTATAAATGTTCTATAAATGAAATAATTGTTATGTATTTAGTGTATTAAATTTAAGTGTCTAATACAGACATAAATCCAGGAATATCAACTTTATAGTTTTGTTTTCATAAGTACAGTTTATCCGTTATATCAATATTTTTCATTGTGTTGATGGTTTTCTATACATAGATGAGGACGAAGATTATGAAGAATAAGAAGCTCTTATAAGCTGGATAGAGTGGAACCACATTAAGAGAAAGTGAAAAACAAAGCAAAAACTAGTATAAATGATAAGTACTTCAGAAACAGTGGTCTCCATGACGACTCTTCTTTTACATATATTATCGTAAAAATTGGGTATTGTTTTGCCTACAAGAGCATACACACATAATATGTAAAGCAGATTTAACATGTGACTTTATACTTAGGTCTAATATCTTTAGTGTAAAATTAAATCATAAAAGGTAAGAACCACATATACAGAATTATTCAAACTGTGCAGTGAATAGCAATCATCTATAAGATAATGTTCTTCAGCCAAACATTTTAAGCATTAAATTATTAAAGAATCTAAACTTAATTAGATTGATAAGACAACTGCACCCACAGAACTGTGTATCATAAGACCAGGTGAGGTTGCATTCAAGTGTAAAACTTTAAAAAATAGATAATTTATTCATCGCTACCTATCGCATATAGTGAGAAACTTAAGAAAATTTTCATAATAACAGCAACACCAAAGTTTTAAAACGTTTACATATAAACCAAACTATTTTCTTGTGCCAAACGAACATGCATGTATATATATATATATATGAGAAGCTGCATATTACGTAGACAAACTAGCAAAAGTGAGCCACTAGTATATGGTCTACTTAAATGTTTTTATGATTTTCTCGACTGCAGTAAATTGATTGAAGCAACTGTAAAGTAGAGTGTTTCGTGTTTTTAGTAAATTGTAATTGATTTAAAATACTTGTTACTTCACTCGTCTTTGCAATTTTTTTCAGATGCAAAATGTTTTACATTTGAATTGTCATTATGCTTAGTTTCATTTTTATGTTGAGCGTCTGTCTTCTCAGCCAAGGGTCTGTTGCGGTGTATGTCACACCTGAATTTTGTTATGGCTGAAAAGAATAATAACATAATTGCTTGTAAAATTAGTCACATTGTATAGCCCATTATATTTTTATATATACTTTCTATTTGTAATAAATTCGTACAAATTTAGTTGCGTTTTTATTTCATTTTTATACATCGTCATACAGGCATTAACCAGTGCCCCAATCCCACCATATACTTTAAGTAACGACCTTTTTTCAAAGAACAAATTTATAACAAAACTCGTCTATGTCATATTCAATATGTTGAAATTGATAACAAAAACATTTACTAACTTCAAAATAAACTTAATTGTACAATTTCACGGCTAACCGATCAAGTAACTAAATATCGCTGATACAGACTACACTGCTAGCTCAAAGCAAAACTGGAAACAGCTACACAATACTCATTCACTGTTCATCACCATTGACATAGCTTTATACGTAATGGCTCCCCAGTGGCACAGCGGCATGTCTGCGGACTTACAACGCTAGAAACCGGGTTTCGATACCCGTGATGGGCAGAGCACAGATAGCCCATTGTGTAGCTTTGTCCTTAACTTCTATATAATATTTTTAGTCAAAGCCAATTTCTTGATTCAATCAAGTGTTACATATTAAGAATTTTAAATGGCCTGAAATTGAGTTAACTGATAAATTTAATTGTATTTTGGATTCAGCAGTCAAATAAAAGCCAGTATATAGTCAGTTTATGATATTTGCCAACAATATTAATACACAGTTTTCTTTTATACAAATATGCTTTAATATACAAACAATAATAATACAATTTACAATAACGGTTTATTAAAAAATGTTACAAACAATATAAAGTCTTCTTTCTAGCCTGGAACTTCCTTGATATCTTATGGAGGGTTCACGATGAGCGAGTTGATGTAGGTATGATTCGCTTAACTGGAAACTAGCTAGCTTTGTCCTTCGTTATTCACCAGCCACACACACTGGGTTTTCCACCATTGAAGTTAGGTAATGTTTTCGAAGCCACTGAAGTTAAATGATTTGTAATGTTTGAACTTTGTAAATGCTCCTGGTCAAATATCTTAAGTTTTCCAATTGATAAGCCTTATAATAATCACAGTTTTAGCTTCCAGAGTTTATAGCATACTATTAATAGATATTCTTTTTTGGCTCATCGCGTTGGTTGTATTTATCGCATGTGAGTTTCTAGAAAATTCGGATTATGTAACAACACAAAGCTACATTAAGCATATATCGTTGATTCTAACACTCGAGAATTTTCTTCAACTTTGGAGAATAGGCAGGAGTTTTTCAGTACATATTTAACAGTATAAGCTATGTATGTTTCTAAATATGAATTTAATCTAAACAAACGTTGATATAAATAAAAATAACAAGTTTGTTACAACTCCCTCCTTGGAAAATTAAAAATTGGCTTTAGACAATTTTTAGCTAAGATATAAACATTGGCAACAATATATTAAATATAATACATTATTCAAAGGATTATACCAGTTCACTAATCATTACAGTATACGAATAACCTTATGATCATAAAATTATATAGCATGTAAAAGTTCATCAGCACAAGTGCCATCAACCCCTTTGACATGGATCATCTCCAAATCATACTTTTGTAGTGATAAACTCCAATTTAACAGTCTTATGTTTTGTTTGTCTTTCCTTTTTTTATAGTTTCCAAAGTTTATAGCAAACTAACGACAGATACTCTCTTTTTTTTGGCACTCACGTTGGTTATATTTATAGGCATGTGGAGGCTTTCTAGAAAGTTCAGTTTTACGTGACAGTACTGACGCTAACACAAGTGTTTACGTACACACATATTATTGATTCTTACTCTCGAGAATCTTCTATAACTTTGGAGAATAGGTGGGAGTTTCACAATATATATTTAACAGTATAAGCTATGTATGTTTCTAAACATAAATTTAATCTAAACAAACGTTGATATTGAAATAAATATATAATAAATTCGTTACACAAGAAATAAGGGGAGTGTTTTGTAGTTGATAACTTGACCAAATTTTAAATTGTATGAGAAATAGACAGATTACATACATTTAAATGACAATAAAGACAATCTTTATTTAGATGCAACGTAAACAATTGTGTGTGTACCTGCACAGACAAGTGGACAATAATTTCTACTAGATCAATGAATAGCTCGCCAATTTTCAGTTTCTCAAGATGAATCTCTATCCAACTAATCACAATGAAAAAAAAAACATGCCTGTATTTCAAACATCACCTAGCTTTCTTTGTCCAGTGGATTGGCCTCACCTCTGTTCCTTGATAGTACTGGTCCTACACAGTTGAGCTGACTCACGTTAAGCAACTATAACCATACCTTTGTGCTAACCTAGCAAGCAGAAGACATCAACTAACAAAAGAGCTGATGTGACTAGATAATATCAGACGCCTATGACCAAGTGTTACCACCATGACAGTATGGAAACTAAATAATCAATATTTCGGAATAATTCAATGTTACCATAGAAGGTAGGGAAACATTATATGCATACAAACCACACTCCTCCCATCTATCTCTCTCTTTTAGGTCAGTCCTCAGACCAACAATTAAAATTAACTTTAAGTACAATTAATTTAAACTCGTGATGGGATCCATAAGTGTGTTAGCTGTACTTTATTCCTAAAACACTTGCACAAGACGTAAATACCACACACATCAATTCTTTTAGTAATAAATCACACTTTAATTGCAAAACAAAATTCTTTAACTACAACTTAAAATACTATGCAATAATATTTATTTTATGAATTTAAGATAATTAAAAAGAAAACCGTTGAAAACATGACTTAAAACACAATATGTAATCAGATAATACCTTCACACAATAATACAGTTAACTAATAACAATAAAATGCTAATGATAAAAAGTAAAAAAAATACGACCTTTTAACAAAGGACAAGCAGTTGACAGGTGCATACTTATCAAGACAAAAATACCCTTTAACAAGGTTTTAGCACATACATAAAAAACATTAACAATGTATAATACTTGCCACCTTTAAGAAGCTGTAATTTTACATACTTTGCAGTATTAGCGTTTCAGTGTAACATCTGAGCTTTGACTACAGTCCCAACAGCAATTGAAGAAAAAGATGTAACATTTATCATAGCCACATAGGCTCTTAATTACAACATTTGCGCAAAACTTAAGCTATCTCACAACTTAACCACAGATATGAAAATGACTATCACTTTGGTATTGCACACTTAAAAATTTTCCATCATGGATCGGAAGAAAAACTCTTACAGATGAAATGATAAAATAGATGATATATAGGTATTATGTATGATATTTAATTCACAAAACAAAACCAATGTTATTATGATGAAAGACTTGGTAGTTATATAAAGCTTTGCTTAATAATTAAGTTTAATTATTATGGAACAAAATATTGGTCAACCAACTAAAAAAATGAAGAAAGGTGTGTATTGTAAATAATATTATGAAAAGATCAAGATATATAGAAAAAACTTGAAAAAATGCAGTTCGAAAAACGTCATTGATTGTTAGAACAAGAAAATGTGAAGTAGTAGTCTTTCATTGCTCACTTAAGTTTTTCTTTCAGTCATTGAAGTGCTATAGACTGTGAAACTCGTGTAGATAGATTAAAACTTTAAGACATTCACAAACAGAACAGAAATAATTAGAAAAACATGAGCGATATTCTCACGGGAGTTAACAAATAATTAATTTATAAATAGTACGAAACATTATCACAGAGAATAGAAAACAAAAGTACATGTATTGTATAATGCACTAGTGTATTATTTGAAAGCCTTTTACTTTACACGGACAATTTAAACCTGGTTTTCAAACTGCCAGCCACCCAGTGGCACAGCAGTATGTCTGAGGACTTACAACGCTAGAAACCGGGTTTAGATATCCGTGCTGCTGGGCAGAGCACAGATAGCCCATTGTGTAGGTTTGTGCTTAATTACAAACAAACAAATGATACTGCCATATTAATGTACATTTGTGGAATATTTTTTTCAAATGTCTTGTAGTACTCCTCACCAAATGGTCAAGTTGTTTAGTCACCTTCTTAGCTCTTACACAAACTCATACAGATTCAAGAATGTTCATATCAGGAACTTGTGCAAGCAAGATCATGTTTTGTGAGTTTTTCGCTTGCCTCTCTATCATCAAAATATTTTTTCATCACATATACTTTGTTCTTGTTGTGATCATTCTCTTGCTGCAAAATGGATCTCTGACCAATGAGTTGTATTCCTGGGGGAGACATGATGGATTGGAATCCACCTTTACTTGTCAGGGTGTCATGAATTTCATCTAGGTCATCGACACCAATAGCTAAGATGCAGCAGCATCACTACACATATTGCACACTTATTGCGATACCGATCTCCTCTCTGCTTGACTTAGCATAACCCCGTGGATCTGAGATTCTGTGGTTCACGCCTCTTTACCACGTAACAAAAAAACTGTGCTCCACACTTTGGTGCCATGGATTTGTTATAACAGTGACAGTAAAATCTCACATTTGCTCTGATAAGAGTTGGCGGTGGGTGATATTGACTGGTTCCCTATAATTTAGTTTATCAATTCAAAATCAGAAATGGTTAAGGCAGACAGCCCTTCATTATATTTACGTGAAATTCAACAAACAAACAAATCTTCTCTGTCTTTGAATGAACACCAACTATTTTAAGCAAACTACTAGAACCCAGCACAACCATTTAAGTTCCTAGAGAGGCAGAGGCCAACAAGCAGGCTGGAAAGTTGTGTCATATCCAGTGGGCACCATGAATGAAACTAGAGCTTCAGCCTAAACTCGGTAAAATATTGAAGTCCTATTTAACAAAGAAAAAAATAAATAACCAACAAGGTGAATTTAAGTATATCTCCATCCATGAGCAGACAGTGCCATCAGCCTAAAGGATGATGAGAATTAGTTGTACAGCGTTCTGAGGTTTTAAAACACCTAACAGACACTGGTACAAACTAATAACGTTTTCATCGACAATGCATGAGTGGTCAATCGGTTTCTCGAAGCAACTAACTTCACAAATGACTGTGGTGAAATAGATAATATGAGCACTGGTTCACAATAAAACATCTAACCAAAAACACGCCAGTGTGGTCACGTCACGCTTGATTTATCGTAATAGGAGGGGTCATAAAAGCCAGAATGCATTTATTCAGATAGAATAGTTCGGTTACTGTCTCCCCATTACGATTTTAGTTACGGGGGTGCAAGGATGGGTGGGGTGCAATGAAACTTTATAAGTGTAGTGAGCGTTGGTATAATAAACCTAAAGTAGAGACGTAGTGTGGGATCACCTGACCTAGAGCCAAGTGCTAAAAAGACAAACATTTCCTAAAAAATCATGTTAATGATTTTACCACCTAGATCTTATGCAAGTCAACTAGGGGATAAATTATATAAGTACAGGAACATTTTACAATTGAATATCATTCCACCTGTAATGTTATTAAAAAACGACATTTCCTTGTCGATTATGTTACAGTGGCAAGGAAAAACCAACTCGCGGGTTTTGTCTATTGTAAAATACTGTCAACTAAAATATCTCTTATTCTTTGCTTTTTGAAAAATCTAAAGTCGAGTTTATATATCCATTCTGATGCATGATGACTGAAATATGTTTGAAATAAATTCTCTCACAATGTTTTGCGCCCTGCTTGGGAGAGGGTCTAAGCCCTGTGACAAAGAACTATTGGGCACAATGGGACCAGTTGAGGCTTGAAGATGGTATTCTTCTTCGGAGATGGGAAGAAAAGAAAGAAGAAGAGAAACAAAAAGAACGAGAAAAGAAAAAGAAGAGAGATTACAGCAGTTGATGGTAGAAAAAGAAAAGAAACGAGATTACAGCAGTTGTTGGAGGGTAAAGAAAAGAAACAAGAAGAGAGATTACAGCAGTTGTTGGTGGAAAAAAGAAAAGAAACGAGATTATAGCAGTTGTTGGAGGATAAAGAAAAGAAACAAGAAGAGAGATTACAGCAGTTGTTGGAGGAAAAATAAAAGAAACAAGAAGAGAGACTACAGCAGTGGCAACTGGAGCAAGAAAGGAAACAGGAACAAAGTCTCCAACAGTTGCGGGAAGTCAGCAGCAACTACAGGAAAGTCAACAACAGTGGCAAGAAGTACAAATGGAAAACATTAGTAAATTTCAAAATGAATTAGATACATTAAAGGACGATTCACTGTTTTTTTACACAAGGAGGATATATTAACCATGGACCTAATCAGCCCTAGGCAACGGGAAGCCCCTTCCAAACCTCGCAGCTAAACCCTAATG
>NW_013668995.1:112655-124505 GCF_000517525.1 Limulus polyphemus
AAGTCAGCTTTATACTAGGAGACAAGGTGTGGTTGTATATTCCGAGGAAGACCAAATGGAAGTCTCCTAAGTTGTCTTCTCCATGGGAAGGCCCATATGACATAGTGGATCGTCTATTTCTGAATAAAATGTGGTCGGCGAGGTAAGCCAAAGGTTGTGCATGCCAACAGGCTTTGGCGTTACCACGGTCCAGGACATTTCAGTTGGGAAGAAGTGAACAACGGAACAAAAGACACCACTGAAGACGTGTCACCTGGAAAAGCCACTGTCGAAGAAGAAACTCTACTCGGTTTTGAGAAGGGAACCAGTTAAGCCATTGATGAAGTTACTACCACTGATGTGACTATTACCGATAATAGGACATTTTCTGATGGAGCAGATGAACTTTACGTGAAGCAGAAGGCAACGAGACAGAGACCAGTATGGAAGAAGATATGTCCCGTAAAACTAAGAGACTCTGTTGAATTTTAATTTTGTATTTGTAAATTCCGTACATTTAATTAAGTTATTGTTAATTATCTATTGGTTTAATTTAAGTGGCTATTGTTCGGGACGAACAATACTAAGGATGGGACAGTGTTACGACAGCGGAGGTCACGTGACTCTGGTAACACGTAATGAGTATCTAGAAAGATCGAGGAACTTGTCGAACGTCCTAGCAGTTGCTAGAATGGCGCTCTTATCGTATATAAGCCGGTAAATAAAGTGACGGCAACAATTGAATAGCAGACAGAGAGATTGAAGATATAGACGGACAATTGAATCAAGCGCGACAGTAACTAAAGTGCGTGAATCGTTCGTTGAGAATTATAGCGTGTGTTTAAGTTCAAGGGACTGTGGAAATTAAGTGTGTTGCAAAGTTGAATTGAGAAAGAATAAACTAGTTTTATTTGAGAAAAGACTTGTATCGCTGAAGTTCTTCGGAAAGAATTTTTACGAGTAATTAACTAACGACAAGGGGAGACATTACAAATTAGTGTCAGAAGTGGGATAAAAAAAAGATGAAAACTAGAAGCTTCTATCACGTAAGGATTTTTTATAAGTCGGGAAGAAAGATAACTCTTTCTTAGATCAAATTATTATTTCGTTTACCACATTGAAACCTTTTTATTATTATGTTTGTTAAAAAAATACAAACAAACTGAAGAAAGGGAAAGAACAATGATATCAAACGAATATGCATCCTCATTCATCCTGATTTCTTTTTTGTGTGAAATCTACGTCTTTTAGTCTCAAAACTACGTGTTGTGGTCTTTCTTTTATGTATTGCGTTATGACGTTTTGTGAAAAATCTGTATGTGTTGGAGAAAAATAAATATCTGAGGTTCGTGGTTCGCATCTTGTTACTACAAAAACACCCACTGCACTTACGCTGAGGACGTGCTTTAAGAGTGATATCTTACAGTTTGTAGGGGCGTCGAGAGCCAGCCCAGGCCCCGGGGTCAGTAATATCATCTGACCCCTCTTTCATTATATTGTTGCGTCATCGAGATCACATGACTACAGTGACGCCACGTTTCTAGAACTATCCCGTATCTTGGCGAATGCTCTAGTATTTGCTAGATATAGGGTAGTTTGGTATATATAAGAGGGGACAACGTGACGGAGGTAATGTGTTTGTAGATAGTGAGTAATTGAACTGCAGTCAGAAGTATTGTTGACATAGCGTTTGTTTTAGCGCGATTGTTGAAAATAAGTGTATTGTAAAGTTGTATTCAGAAAGAATAAACCAGTTTTATTAAGTAAGTACTTGTGTCGCTAAAGTTTCGTCGGAACGAAGTTACGGAAAGTTAATTAACAAACGGAGACGTAACAATATTTATTAACTTTTGCTGATTTTTCATAAAATAAATTTAGGTGACAAATTTCTTCGTAAATCCATAAAAAAGCAGTAGCCATTTTAGCTCATTAAGTAATATGCATTTCTAGTGAGCTTTGGAATATCTCGCTGTCAGGCACCTCAATCGACCCCGGGCCCAGGGGCAGCTGGCCCTCTCTTACCCCTCTCTCGTCAGCCCTGACAGTTTGATGATAAAAGAGTAAATCTAGCCTAAGAGTTGGCGGTGAATACCGTTGACTAGCTACCTTTGCCTTTATTTTATCAGTTCAAGATTAGCGATAGTCTTTTGTGAAACCTTGCGCAAACATTCCGAAACTAACAAACTCTTACGAATGCCCTATATTTTCAGCTTCCAGTGCAAGTTTTAGTTGATTTTTAACTCTCTAAGAAATTTTAATTTTAGTCTTTATTAAAATACATCAGCTGTATTTAAGTTATTAAGAAACTAATTAGTTTATTTCATTTTGAAAACAAAAACAAACTCTTCCCGAGAATGACAACACTGACTGCCTTGTATATATATAATAATAATGCAAGCCACACACCCTCTTCTTTTTGAAAATATTGGCTACAGCATTGGGGTTAAATCCATTATATGTGCATATCAGCCAACATGAGGATGTTGACAATCGGGTCACCAAAACAATTACAGTAGTAGTATTTTCTTACTTGTGGCTAAGAAAATTTCTTCATATTAAAAACAGTTAAAATGACTAATCGCATGTATTTCGTGAGAATGTCATCATAGAAACAATTTTTCAGATTATTATTTAATGTTACAAAGAAGATTCTGACGAAAACAAAGTTGAAATGTCAGTTAGATCAATATACTTTCAATGGCATTTTCTATGCTATTTTCATTTTTTACCATCATCCCAAAATAAGATAATAAGACGAGTTAGAAAGGCTAAGTTGTGGCAAACTACTTGGTAGAGGGCGAATGGTTTTACGAATAGAAAGAAATCAATTGTTATAGAAAAGACGTATGTTAGGCCTAAATTGGTGAAATAAAATTTGAAATTGTTTGGGAGTAAGTGTTTTACATTCCATTATCGATTTTTTGTGTATTTTAATATAAATTAGATTTATTTAAATATATATAGTAATAATGGCAATAGTGAAATTGAACGATATAAAGGTAAAATAACTGGACTCGAGGTTTTTAGAGGAACAAAGTTTTATTACAAATTGGATTTGGACTGCTACTAGTATTAGTATTACTATTAAGTGGGTATTACTATTAGTTTCTTTTTATTTTCATTGAGACAGGTGAAACGTTTTAAATGCACAATTATTATATGTTGCACTGGAATTCAGAAATAATAATACACTTGAGAATAGTCAACTTCACATGTGACTTCTTAGGACTCAATAGGAGTACAAAGACATTTACTGTACTGTGTACGTTTTCTTTGAAGGTTTGCAGAGCCAACAATTTTGTTATTGAAATAGTGATTCTCAAAAAACTCACATTAACTTGAATTAAAACTGTTAAACAGTTTTATAAAGCCTTCTCAGACCCTAATAGTAATACTGATAGTTGTAGTTATGTTTGTAATCTGAAAAGTTTTAAAGGAATGATTTTAAAAACACAGAGAACCAGTATTTTCACTTATTTCACTTCTTTACTGCATTCCTAACTCTTATTCTTAATTAATAATATATAAATGTTAATAAACAGGTTTTTAATATAGATTCACCTCTAAAACTTAATTGGGCTTAAAATTTAAGAAATACGAGTTACATAACATTTGTAGGAAACGTGAAAATAGTTTGCATGAGATGAGAGGAGCACTGGCATGGGGTGGGAAAATATTTATATACGATTGTTGATAAAACACCAAAGTTTTCTACTGAGTTGTTAGCAATGGTACTAAGAGCAAATAATAATTTTTATATCTTAATATTAATAGGGATTTGAAGTTAGTAATAAGAAGATAATTCATTAATTGTAGCAATGTACAAAACTGATGAAGCCTAGTATGGAGCTCTGCATTGTATATGTATGTGTAATTTTGGTCCACTTACTACAGAATGGATATCAGCATAGAAATGGGCTACTAGTACAAGAGTGATATGATGTGACTGATTGAAGTCATTTAAACTTTAAGGAGAAACCTAGAGTTTAACGTTTTGTTGTTTTTTACTTCTGGAGCACACAAGAATTAGGGCAGGATTAATTCAGGTTTTTAGAATTGTAAGGGTTTGGACAGCCTTCCCATGGATTTTCTATTTGAACATACAAGGAAGAGATTGAAAATATGAAATTAAATATTAGGGGTACAGGTTTAAGCTTTGAAAATGTATGTGCATGCTTGTTATAATTTTGTTTTTTGATTAATTCTAAATGGAAAAATGATTCACCTGATTTTTTTTTGATAGATGCAAATGGTTTTAATTATTTTAATTTGATGAATAGGTATGTTATGAATGTGAAGAGCTATATATAAGCTAGATTTTTTTTTCTATTGATGAGAGTGGCCTTATGTACTTAATGAATTCATGACCAACAGTATGACACAAGATTTAATCCCATTTCAGTATATAAGATGATATATGTATTTATAAATGACTTGAAGAAAATGGCTAAATAAATAAATTACTGATGATTTCTAAGGAAAGTGCATGCACTAGATAAAATTGTTTGTAATTAGAGGTATGAAGATATATATGTTTGGTGAAATATTTGATAAAGATGGGACACTGCAGGCTTACTTGTAAAAAACGTGATCAATACCAATTCTGTAGCATGTTTGTGAATACCAGCCTTTTCCTATACTTGCAATTTTTCAGGTCTTTTTTTTGAGTGACTTAATAATCCTAAAAGAATTACACTCATTTTTTGCTCTATAAATTTGTATTTTAGGCTACATAGAATTTGTATGGCATCTTGTCTTTAGTGTTTTTTTCCAACCATCAAAGTGGTTATATTGGGACAAATGCCACATAAGTATGTCATTAGATACCTAATCATTATAAATATATCTGTATCTATGATATTCAGTTAAGCATAATACAATTAGTCAAAAATGTATATTTTTTTAAGTATGATTTTACTATAGTGTCTAACATAAATATCACAGAAAAACATCATCCATTTTGTTTGGTGAATAAATATAAGTGTTAAAAGCTACATTTTGCTTGAATTGGCAATTTGTGCTGATGTTTGTTTAAAAGTATGAATCTTTTTTGCCACTTGTTCTCATGTTGAAGTAAGATTCACAATTGCCATTGTGTCAATTGAGTACATCTTTCACTTATCTGTATTTCATTACTTTAAAAGTAATGTCTACACCCATAATTTATTTTTTGTTAATGTTAGGGTATATTTTGATATATGTAATACAAGTGTGATTTTGATGCTTAGAACAAGTTTATATTTTGTGATGGGGCCTTCCTTCCAAAGTTTTTAATAGTGGTAGAAGGACAAGTTTTTATACTTTTTATCTCTCATGTTTTATCTTATGGCAAGGTTTATGCTGTCACATGTCAATTTTGTAATTTGTAATAAATGTTTAGAACTGAGGAATAAAAAAACTATTGCAAAAGTAATTTATGGAAAAAACCACAGGTTTACAGTAAAATTCAAATTTATCTAAATGTCTCTTGCCACTAGTGTTACTGAAGTAGATAACATTCAGGGTCTGTATATGTACTGTACCCTTCTTGTTTAAAACAAACAGTTGTACTGCCTAGAGTTTCAATCAAACAAGATCAGGTTCAAAAATTTTAAATGTTAAGCTATGAAGTAATATTTGTTTCTACAAATTTAAGCCCTATTAAAAAAATGCCAGAAAACAAAGGGGTAAAAAAAGTGTTTTATTCTAAAAAGTACAAATTTAAAGATAGTCAATAAAAGCAGTCTTTAAACTCCTTTAACACAAAATACATTAAATTATACTGGTGTAACGAAAATGTGTAAGAGACATTTGATAAGTATTGCAATATTTACACTGGATAATCGTTTAGACTTTTATAAGGTCACCTCTTAATTTTTTTTTTCAAGAGAGAATAATTTAAGAGATCTTAACCTATACCTGGAAAATAACCCTTCCATCCCCTTCTAGCCATCCTCTGAACTCTTTAAAAGTAAATATCCTTTCTTAGATAAGAAGACCAAAACTGTACAAAGTATTCAAAATGAGGCCTCACTAGCACTTTTTATAATTAATTCTTTATACTTGTAATCAATATGTCTATAATACACCCTAATGTTATATTAGCTTTACTAGTTGCAACAGAACACTACTTTGATGTCATGAGTGATTTGTCTACAACTATGCCAAGATCCTTTTTTTCAGTCACACTATTTAGTGAGTTGCTATTTATGTTCAAGTGATAATTCAGATACATTATTTTGCATTTACTCTAATTAAAGGCCATTCATCAGATATTTTTCCAACCTACTAATTGATCCAAGCCATTCTGTAGTACCTTAACATATGCAATATAACTAGCAACTCAAGTATTTAATGTCATAAGCAAGCTTTACTAATTATATCCCATCAATATCATTACTGATTACAAGTATAATAAAAAAATTTAAAATTTTATAAAGACAAGTAGGGATGGATATATTTTTTGTTTCAATACTTTACATAGCATTAAAACTCTATATTACTATAGCTAGCTAGGTTACATATATATCCATCCCTACTTGTCTTTATAAAATTTTTAATTTCATTATATTTGTTTGTTTCCTTTTTATTAGCTATATTTACATGTACCAGTGATATCAAGCATGGGGTGAGCATATACCTAATTTGATTTTATTACTCATCAGGATTTCTACCAATCTACCATGAAATCTAATTATATGCTCAAAGTAGTGTACTGTCCATTTTATATGTAGATACTAGTATCTTTTTAGGTACAATGAAAGTATCATTGGTACCCTAGATGGAAGAGTTCTGTGAAAGAATTAGAACAATAAGGTTCATAATTTTTTTTTCTGTACGCTTGTCTGGAAACATCACTTACTTACTTAGATGAAAATTCATTGAACTAGTAAAATTTTGATTCATTCCATAAATATCTCTATAACAATTTAGGTGGCTTTATAAGTACAATAAGCTTTAATTTTGTTCAGCCAATACTGTGAAATAGTCATTATTAATATTCAAACATTTTAAAGGTGGTTTTAACAGGCTATTTTTATGGCCACCAATTTGTTTCATGATGATCCCTACTGTTAAGTACTGCCATACTTAATAAAAAAAACAGTGAACAAGTTCTTTAGCATGCTTTGAGTTTAATTTGGAACTTACAGGTCTCTAAGCTTGTAGATATCTCTAAGTCTTCTTGTTATAGTATGTTCACTTCCTTTATTTTTTATAATTTTTCTCTCATCTCCAGTTGAGGTAATTCAATAATAGCTTTACTGTATATCACATTAGGTCGTTACTTATACCAAAACCCTTTTTTTTTATAGGGAGACCTAGTTTTATATCTTTTATTTCTTGGTCTTAATCTGCAACAAATGAGTGGATTTTCTGTTGCTTCACTCTTTTTTTACAGATTAATATTTTTATACTTGTTGGATTAGTTATATTTGATCACTGAGTTAGGTATTCAAGAGTGGTATGATTGTAGTAATGCTATTCTTTCTTACTGATTACCCTGATATGATTATTGGGAAAGTTCATCCATAGCATAACATAGGATCTATTACATAAGATAGAATTTTTTATTGAATGTCAAAGCTTGTGTTAGGCAAGAAGGATTTACCCATAATATATTTAAGTCATAATGCCAAGAATTTCTTAATTGGTTACGATTTGTATGGCTGCAACTATATATAATGTTTTTATGATATTCTTCTGAACTAGGTTTCTCATTCCATCAGTGCACCTCTGAATAAGACCCACTTTCATATACAGATATATCTCTAAGTTCTTATTTTTAAAGTTGACATTACACAGTCATCTGTTTGGTGACATCATTGTAATAAATATTGTTATGTTCTAACTTAATCAGGTAAAATTACACAAGGATGAGAATTTCCTGCCAATTGGCTCTTTCCCCATTTTTTTTTTTAGGCACATTACTGACTATTCACAAGATTGATGCAAATACAATAAGAAATAATTTGCAATATTAAGAGGTGAGTTTGGGACTGAAAATGAAATTGTTTTGCATATGTATTTTGCACTGGAGTATGAAAATTTGCTTCACTGATGGTAAACAATCTTCACAAGTCAACTTCCACTCTGATAGATTGGCACCATATTAGAGCAAGCACATGTGTTGTAGTTGCATTTTTTGATTTGAAAATATTGCTGAAATTTAATAATGAAAATGCACACAAATTACCTGGAATTATTAAATATTTATTTTAAATAAATAGTCTTTGTCTGGGAAAACATCAGATTTGAAAGAATTGAATGTCCTGTCGTGGAAAGTAGGTATTTTTTTTACTGTTATTCATGTACAGCTATAGGAAATAAACAGTATAGAAGCAGTAGTGTTAATACTAATTTCTGCTTGAAAATCAAATTAAAATGTATTACATTTCATTTAAAAATAACTAATTTTCTACCCTCATTTACCTTTCCTCCAGACTACGATGCTCATTGTGGACTTGGCTGTGTTTGCAATTAACTGCAAGATATTTTCAGCCTGACTTATTCTCATTCATAATTACATTAGTTAACCATTCTTTTTACAGTGTGCTTGTAGGTATATAGAACAAAGGTTTAAGCATAAGTTAAAGTACAATATAATCAACTGTGTTTTAATTGCTAGTTTTACACAGTAATAATTACTTTGTAATAGCTATTAATTAAACGTGTATCTATTAACTTTTTTCATGTAGGTTCAGCCAATGTGAATGACATTGTGACTGCAAAGTAACCATAATAGTTTCCATCTTGTAATTTTGAATATGTTTTGTGTAACTTTACAAAATTTGGTGGGCTTTCAGTAAGCATTACAAACCTTTTGTACACAAGACATCAGATTTTTTAAATTAAGTATTTTTACTAAAGATTTGTCCTTGAATATATGGAGTCAGGATGTTGACTGCTTCGAGTGTGAAGTGTTTTTCATGTTAATATTAGAAACACTTTTATTCGTATTTAAATAAATATCCAACATTTTTTAGTAAAATTTTATATTTCCTCTGTTCTCTATGTGAACTTTATACAGACTCGAGTCAGTTTTACTGACTTTGTAACCACCATAAGAAAATATGAAATAATTCTAAATTACCATTTTTTCTTTCTATAATGAATGAAGACTGTAATAGAAAACTACAATAATTTATACTGTGTCTTAAAGCTTGTAACAGTCATCTGTTTATACTTAATTTTAATGTTTTATTGCTCTTTGAACTGTTTAACTAATAATCCTGCCACACAAGATGTAAATCACTAAGCAAATGCGAAGCTCACAATACCATATTGAATGATGTAATGCATGAGCTGCTCACATGCATACCTTGTGAAAAATTGTTCTTGTTATTATTTTTCATTATCTTACCTTATCTAACCAAATATGATTCTAATTTTTAAATTTAGTTACTTTTATAATAATAATAATAATCAAAGAATATACATGAAACACATGTTGTCGTTGCCAATGAAATTTAAGTTTATTTTTTATACTAATTGTACTAGTACATTAAATGATTTTTATTTACTTAAATAGTGCACCTAAGAACACAGAACAATAACTCGCACAAAGCTAATAATGTCTTATAACTATTATAATGTAACTGTGTCATAACAGTCTTTAAATTATTTCTTAAGCTTGTCAATCTGAACACTGCGAGAGAAACTTTCAAACTGAATATGAAATAGACAATGCTTTGTAGTGTAATGGACTAAAACAAAACAATGCCACATCCAGTGTCAAGCAAAAACAATGTATTAAACTATAACAGAAATCCAAAATAAAACTTTCAAAAACTACAAATTTTATCACTTACAAAAGACAGTTAATAAACCTGTGCCTGGCCAGAACTAGATACAAATGTTAATAAACAATACAACATAAATCTCAATGTTATTAATTACAGTAGATAAAAGGAGCAGAAGAAGAAAAAAACAAATTCCAAAAATCAACAACAGTGTTCCAAATTAAACCACTTCTAAAGGTCAATAACAATATTGAGCAATAATTCTAACAATATCTCATGAACTAACTCGTTTAAGAATCAGGAAGGTTTTTATTTAGTGGTTAGACCTTGAAGTTTCCTCTCGCATTAGTAGCTATTACCATGAATTTACATAATCTTTCACAACATTAATATCTGTACTTCACCACTAGGGAATGCTTGTGTCAGTTTCATAATATATACATACTCAAAATCAATGTGCTATAGCTAGAACTGAGTTAGCAATTTAATATAATTAAAAATCCAAAGTTGAACTAATTGATAGAAGGAATAGTAAATAAACAGATAACAAAACCATAACAAAATAAAAGTATAATTGGCTATCTCACAATGCCATTTCATAGATTAAAACTTTGTCTTTCTTATTGGTTATAAATAATATAGTATAAAATATCAGAGAGAACTAATGGCAATTTGTGAAAGAGAGGATGTGACATGTGAGCATGGCAAGTGGTTCTGATTTTCTAGTTTATGACTTTTTAAACAACTAAGATTGAAGGTTGTAAAAGCTAGAGTTTGCCTTAGTAATATCTATATTATAATGAGTAATTTACATTAAATTCCATGCTTCAGAGAGGGATGTTAAATAAATTAGAGAAGGGGAAGACCGAGAGAATAAATATCATAATTCTTGTACTAGGGGAGGTTGAGGATTTTTTAAAACAATTCCTTATAAAATTGAGAATTTAAAACTTGATTTATTAACTGTGTTTTGATGCCAAGTTTATTCGTATACATGATAATAAAGTAATTTAATTAAATTTTAAATGTACTTTTGTAAAAGGACATGACGTGCACTTTGATCTACCCCACAGCAAGAGAGTCAATACAAAATTTAAGAATATGGAATTTCTGGTGGTATGATTTGATGAGTGTATGTCCACACTGTTAAAGTAATGTTAAATGAAAACTTTATTTGATGCTAAATCTAATTACAAGAATGGCATTTTAATCTTCTGGGAAAAAAATAGAATTGTAATATTAACAACCATTGACTGGACAAACTAGTGGTATTTTGAGAATTGTCTCTTTGGGGTGAAATGATAAATAATTTATTAAATGTTTAAATCAAAATTAGCAAGTGTAGATGAAAGAGGTAAGCAATTTATGAAACATAAATTCTAATACTTAACATGTAGTTAATGGTATACAAGTGAATAATTGCTTCACCTGATTTTGTTTCTGAAATCAAGTTATTTAAATATCTTTTTAAAGGATATTCTTGTTTTTCAATCTTGTAGGATGTAATCAGGACTTGTTTTGAAAGATAAGTTATTGAAATGTAAATGTGTGCAGGTTTTTTATGATGTTTCTTACTTTGTTACTTCTGTACTTGTGTTTTTAGATATGGCATCGCCGTCCCCATCTCAGCCATTTGGTACTTACGGCCAACCTGGTGGAGGAGCTTTAGGTATATTTGAATTCAAGCAACTATTTTTCAATTAGTAATTTATAATGTAATAATTACTTTGTAATAGCCATTAATTAAATATATAAGTGTCAATTCAAAATCTTTTTCAGTATAGTATTTACAGTTAAAACATAATCATATGCTAGCGTGTACTCTTGTTTTCAAACACTGGAATGGTGATTTAATGGTTTTTTTTCATAATTAAATAAAAAAAATTGTGTACTAGAAACTTGAGTAGCAAGGTTATAATCTTAAAATCAGGACATTTTTTCCATTTAGATGATGGTGTGTCTGATCTTTAAGATAAGAGAAGGGATATTTTACTTAAGAAAGCATGGGAACATTTTTTCAAAATTCCTCACATTTTTTATGACTGGAGGAAGACTACTGAAGTAAATCAAAATGTTTACTCTTATATTTAATATTATTTTTACATTATTTTTGTGCACATAACCCTCTGCCTTGGTGGAACAAAACATTTAT
>NW_013668995.1:125454-127029 GCF_000517525.1 Limulus polyphemus
TGATACCTGTAGATAGTTCAGAAGTCAACAGTAAATCATTTTAGATGTGGTTCCTAAAATTTAAATCTTATATCTTTAGGTATAGGTCCATTGAGCCTACAACAACAGTCTCGTAGCTTGTCTGGTGCACAGTTTGCTGGAAGACTTGGAAGTAGTGGAAACCATATTCCAGGTCATGTCACTCCGACTAGCTCAAGTCTCCCAACTTTCCCAACCAGTCTTCAGAGTAACCTTTCTCCTCAGCAGCCTTCACCAAATAGGTAAACAAATATTTCTACTCTGAATACAAATATATATATTGGCATTACAGAACTTTATATATATCTACTAGGAAAAGTGAATAAAAATCTCTTTTTAATTACAGGGAATGTTAAGAGTTGACGTTCCATTTTATCAGAACACAACTATTATACTAATTAAGTTATGAGAATTTGTGTAAATTTGAAGCTTTACATATTTTTACACAAGAATTGTAGTTCTGATATGGTCTTACCTTCTTTCACACAAAGCTCTCTTGATATTACTTTTTGCCCTGTAAGCAATGCTAAAAATAATTTTCATGCTCATGCACCAGTTTATATGCCCCACCAATTTCGCTCCACTATTGAACATGTACATATGTGACTACTCTTCTCCAATAGCATTGTACAACCTTCATTGGCACAGCTATGGTTGTGTGCAGTATAGGCCCCCCTTTCTTGTTAATTCTGGTTGCAGATGGTTCCTTCTCTGATCCTATGGTGGAGTTTTGGGGACATCGTCTTAATTCTGGCAACAGGACGTATCTACACTATTCCTATGGTTGAGGGAATGTTCCATATTCTCCTCATAATTCTGGATGCAGGATGTGTCTTCCCTACATTTGTGATTGGGTGAATTAAGATTCCTGTTCTTAATTCCAGTTACAGATATTGCCCTATTCTTACGGCCAAGTTGAGGCAACATTGCGACCCCATAATGCTGAGTTTGTTTTTTTGTACTTTTTACTCCTACAGTGGTTTTTGGAGTTTCTCTGGTTTCAGCTGCATGCTAACTTCCTCATTGTAATTCTGCATGCTTGATGTAGGATCCTCTGTTTACTTACAGTTGGAGTTTGTGTATATAGGTAACACAGTCCACATGCTTTAGTCATAGTTTATATGTTACTATATATTAATTTTTATCTTATTGATCCTCAACCTCATAGTGCTGAGGATGAGTTGTAGAACCTCATCTGTCCAGTTGAGGTTGGGTATATACGTAGCTAATTTGTTTTTTGTTTTTTTTACAATGGATTGCACCTCTCAGATCGAATTATACTTGTTGCACGTCTTTTTTTTCTACCTGTATCAGGTTCATTTTCGTCTTCCAGGGCGAAGGGCATACTTGTTCCAGAAGTAGTACAGTGCCCCACATGTGTGCTTCAGTTCATCTTGGAGCACACCTGTTCATTATGGGTGGTCGTCTTCTACTAGGTTTCATTGTTGTGCACCTACACCAGCCCCTCCACCTATGTAATATAAGATTCTAGCTTTGTGTGAGAGGAGGTAAGACTATTGGAAGTTAACATTTTTTTACACTGAAAATTTATTTCTG
>NW_013668996.1:0-1179 GCF_000517525.1 Limulus polyphemus
GAAAAGGTGGAGTCTATTTACTTGTAACCACGCTGTGTATATATTATGGTTCAGACTGAACTAAATTTTATGCTCCAGTTGCTCTTAATTTTGATAAAGAATAAAACTGGTTTTTTAAACACAAACATATATAAATACTTAATGACTGTCTTGTGTAAAGAAGAGATAAACACAACAATTTGATAAATAAATCAAAGTCAAATGGATTAAATTCTGCTGTACTATTTTAAATATATTTTTAAAGCTCTCACCAACACTAAAAATTACAAGGTATCTACAACCCCAAAACTCTGTTTAACTGTCTGTTTGCCGTGATAACAAATTAAGTCGTATGTTTTTAACCTATGTATGATAATATAAGAACCAGCCTTAAAAACTCAGTCTCAGCATGGTATTTGTAAGGCAACAAAAGGAATTGAAATAATTATATTAAAATCAGGGCACAGACTAAATTTATTCTGAATTACAGTTTTTTTTTTAACAATTTCAACCATTTTTCTTGTGTTTAAGAAAAACTATTACATAATTATTGTACTGTGAGTTTATTAATCCTGTCCATGTGACATTCTTGGGTTAAACATGTATATGATGAAGCTACATATTCAAGAGCTTTTCCAATTCCAGTAAACAACTAACATACCTTAGAGTAAAATATCCCACATAAATTTTAATAACGTTATTTAATGAAGTATAATAATTTATATTTAGTCTTTAGATAGATCATAAATAAATTAAAAGGTGTGAGCATTTATGAAAGAAAAAATCATATAAGACAGTTTAATAGGTACATTAAATTTTGAAATATTGTTTTAATGATTAAAATATGTGAACACATTTCCTTTATTTATACTTTAGAAGTACCATTATTAGTGCAATTGCACTGTACAGGTAATCACTTGGATTACTTTCATTTTTAAAATACCATTTGAGAGACTTTCCTGCAAAGCACTCTACTTATTAAATGTAAAATAACATCATAGTACATAAAAGTAAGTGGAAAACCTATAAAGTACTCAAAAGAAATTTTGTTTGTTTGTTTTTGAATTTCGCGCAAAGCTACACGAGG
Organism: Limulus polyphemus; assembly: GCF_000517525.1. Classification (NCBI taxonomy): domain Eukaryota; kingdom Metazoa; phylum Arthropoda; class Merostomata; order Xiphosura; family Limulidae; genus Limulus; species Limulus polyphemus. Next base: position 1,067 of record NW_013668996.1, read on the forward strand.
GCTATCTGCGCTAGCCGTCCCTAATTAGCAGTGTAAGACTAGAGGGAAGGCCAACCGCCAACTCTTGGGCTACCAACGAATAGTGGGATTGGGCGTAACATAATAACGCCCCC
>NW_013668996.1:2133-20970 GCF_000517525.1 Limulus polyphemus
TATATATATATATATATATATATATACACACACACACACATATTAAACTTCCACCCATAGCATTTGTATAACCCTTTTCTTACTTTATCAAAATAAAATCATTTTGAAGATGGTTTTAATTCAGTTAGTTCTTTTTTTCCTGGTACTGCATACACATATGGTAACTAAACATCAAACTTAATGTACTTCCTTTTCTATTCTGTAAACACACAAATGTAAACAAACATAAACAGATGTAGTAAACAAACTGCAAAATATGCAGGATGAAATACAAGTAGAACCTTTTAAGTTATGTACATCTCATCCTATAGTAATGTTCTTAGTGAAAGTCTTAATAAAAATACTAACAATTCATACTTTCTAAAACTTAAGGTTGTGTATGATAAAAAGCCTCATTGGTAAGAATTTAAGAATGATTATTTAATTGAGGTAATTTATTAATTTTTCAGCACACATTTAAAAGATTATGTGAAAATTGTCAATACAGCAGAGGACAACTTTAAGCACCAATCTGTAGTAGCACTACATACTAGATTTTGATATACTGGTTTTCAGTATTATACAGAACAAGAATATATTTACCCTTCGATATGTTTAGTGAGCTTCACCTACTTGTTATAGGTCAGAGATATTTTGGGAGCAGATCTGACCAAAGATTTTTTTTTAAAACTATCCCAGATGAATAATTACATTCCAACCAAAACTTTGATTAAACTTGGTTTGGTTTAATGATAAACTGGCAAGATTATGATAAGTATATCTATGCTTATGTTAAAAGCAGTTTCATAAAAATAAACCAAAAACCTTTATGAAATAATTCTTGAAAAAATATTTCTATCTCAGCTAACAGATTTTCAATCATCCTTGAAGAACATTAACATATTCATGTAGATGACAAATAAAAAGCAAAAACAACCATTTTAAGGAGCTTATAGCCCATTGATGTATGCATTACTAGTTTTGAAAATATAAGGACCTCAAACTTTTATGTACCTGAAAGTAGCACAAAACAATTCACTTCCAATTGATTATGGAATATATTTTATTAGTATACACATATTAATGAACTCAGATTCAGATTACCAAAACCCACAATACCTTGAAAACTAATAACTCTACCTAACTTAATTATACATAAATTTAGAAATTAAGAAAACAGGAAAAGCACGAACCTACCACCACAAATGTCGACTATCACAGAAGAATAGAAAAACGAAAAATGTATTTATTTTAACACTACAAATCAACCCTCCAGACCTCTTATATTGAAGGTGTAACTTTCTACAACATATGTTTTGTGTTATTCTCTGCAGTATTTTCCAAGCTGTTCTGCATGAATATTTGACAAAACTACAATGGTTTTTGTCCCTTAGGTAGGGAAAATGCTGGAATAAAGAAAAACACAATTAAAAATTAGAGTTGCCATCACTTCAAGGATTCACCAATACATTAACAATTTTCCATCCTCAAGATTTCATGCAGTAGTATGTGGCTCAATTCTGCTACATTGGCTTGTCAAAGTGCTTATTCCCATGGAACCTTCATTTTCTTCTTCTGACATTCTTTTTTATCCGCTATTGAAATTTCTTCAGTGTAGAATGAAAGGAAAATTCATCCAACTCTTTAAACTTTAAGACAAAGGAGTGAGAACGTAGTCATCAGAGAAGTATCAAATGGAGTTGAACACTGTTCACTTGAAACTTTGTTAGCTTCACCAGAGGGAAGTTAATAAATAGTTTCAGCATTATTGTAGTCTTTCAATACTAGCCACTTTATTATTCAATGAGTTTGTATCACAAAAATTGAGAAAACTACCACCAAAGAGTTTGCAAATTGCATGAATTCTACTGGTAGGGTAGTTGTTATGGAAAACTTTTAATTTTAAATTCAGAATTATAATTGTCAATACCATTTCTGAGGGGTACATAGGGGTGTTTTGATAAAATGCGTTGCAGAAACTGAAAGTAGACATTTTAAAGTAGCAAATAACTATTTTTCAAAAAGGGTGAAACAAATGAATCAAATGGGTTGGAAATAACTTAATTATGCCAAATTTGTTGTCATAGAAAAATATTAGGCATAAATAAAATACTTTCTGTTTTTTTTTATCAGTGTATTACAGTTCTAATGTCCATGCAAGCCTTAACCCATTAAATATTTTCTTTGTAACATATATATTTGTCACAATCTTTTAACCCACCCACTGTGGCTTGGATGTATATTTCCTAGTGCTCTGGGAAATATACGTCCCAGCCACAGTGTGTGGGTTAAATTTTGACGAATACGTATGTTACAAGTAAAATCTTTAAGCAATAATTTTTTAACTACCACAATGGACTATTTTGTTAAAGCTGTCTAGCAGCAAATAAACATATTCTGTTTATTTTCATAAAGATTTAATCATTATCATACATACTTTCAGGAAAAAACAAAAATAATGATGATAATTTTTTACCATACAATATTTTTTATTTATTTTTATAGCAGTATACATCAAATCTACAAAACAATATATTGATTTTAAGCAGGTACAGAAGTTTACATAAAATGCATTTGACAAAACAAACTACAGTGTGTTAATAAACTGAATATTGTTATTTTTTAACACTTATTTTTTAAGTCTTATAAAACTCTGAGCCATTATTTCACATTAACCTACTTAGCTTGTAACACTCACCATGTTGAAAAACTAAGTTATGTATTATTGGATTAGTTTAAGTATAATGAACATGACAGCAGCTTCTGAAATAGTGTAGTTATCACTATATTGAATAAAACCTGTACTTGTAAACAATGACACAAAATTAAGATCTCAGTCTTTTTCAGCATGCTTTAAAGCTACATCTTTTCCATCTTTCTGTTCTTTCCCTCGAAGAGTTTTTAGAACTGGTATTTCACTTAGCTTTTCCTTTGACAACAAAGCCCAATTCACTTTAGTTGGTTTTGAAAGCCTTGGTTCACACCGAATGATTTGGGTTGGAGTAACAATAACATCTACAGTAACGTCATGATCTCCAAAAAGCTGCTGTGGAAGTTCATCAAATACTTGACAGTCATGTACTGTTGTCACAACTATGACATCTTGATCAACAGCTCCAATGGTTGACATCATGGCATATTCCAGATCTGCATACCCTTCTCCTTTACCAATGCGATGACCTGTGAAAATCAAAGACAATACCAAATATTTTTATTGTAAAAAAATATACACTGATCAACACTTAGATGACTTGAATTATGGTTGCCATTTTTTGGCACAAAACAACTAGGTTATCTGCACCAAACAACTGGTAAAAACAGTGGGAGCAAAATTTTTGTAAGATGTAAAAATAAACTGAGATAAAACAAAAAAGTCCAAAAGTTGGATAAAAGATTTAAAAAACATTAAAAAGGCCAATTATTCTTTAAAAATTAAAAAAACAACCAAGTTGGACAGTGTCACCATCGCAATGACATTGTCCAACATCAGGGGTAAACTCGTAGAAAATATATGTCTAAAATGGTGCCACCACACATGGTTGTAACAATGGCACAATAGTAAAATATAGGCTATTGTAACTTGAGTATCACAAAGGCCACACATTGGTGGGTCAATACCAGATAAAAAAAAACGATGAGTTAAAAAACTGTGACCAATGTGTCGCCTTGCCACGACAACTTCCTCCTTCCGATCCTCATGGAAGCAACAAAAGGTAAAGCTTGTTATAATGTTGTTCACCCCAAGTTGAATACCAACTGTCACAAAGCCGCGCCTTGAATATAGGACCGTAGTCCATATGTGGGACAGGTACGGACGTGATTCCAGGACCAGTAGAGAGCTAAGAGAATCAATGTAAATAGTACATGATCAAGGGCAAGAAAAAAGGCATACAAATCGAAAATGAACACAGAAACTCTAGAGAAAATTCTGTGAGCAACTACCGAGCTACATCAAATCATGGCTGAGCCTACAGAGTCACCTGATTTCGAACAATCCATGTAAATGGAAATAGAAGGATAGTTTGAAAGATGTTCAGCAATGAGAATACTACCTCCAATTGGGAGTATCTGCCTTCCTCGGATGACTCAAGGAAAAGTCACAGTTGGGGATGGTAATAAGCCATGGTGGAATGGACTGATCACTGGGGACAGCAGCGTCATCTAATGCCAGACCCAATTCACCCAGTTGTGCCTGGATACGAAGGCCAAAAGGAGGAACTGTGGACCATCTGTTCTGAAAGAGCATGGTCCACCGAGGAAGAAAGACAATCCCAGGTGGGATGCTGTGGTAAGGATCATAGCTTAACAGCATACTGTAGAGAAAGTTGCAAATGATGGAGGTGAAGAGGAGGTTCATGGGACTCGGTGTAAAAACTCTGGACCGAAGAAGCCCCCAAACAGAGCTGAAGCCCCAGATGGTGAATGGGGACCAGCATCTTCAAGGGCGAGGTCCTGGCAGAACCATAGACCCATAGTCCAGTTTGGATCGAACCAGGGATCAATAGATCTTGAGCATAGAACATCAATCTGCTACCAAAGAGATGAAAGAGAGGACACGGAGGATGTCTAGTTCCCTCGTACACTTGACACATAGATTCTTGATGTGTGGAATGAAAGTAAGCTTATGATCAAAGATAAGTCCCAAGAACTTTGCCTCAGGGACCACAGGATGAACAACGTCCCCAAGACAGAGCTCGGGATTGAGATGTAGACCCCGTTGGTGACAAAAATGCATGCAAACGGTTTGGAAAATAAAAATGTGAAGCCATTTGCTGTGGTCCACTTCAACAAGCAATTCTTGAATGATGTTTACTTTTTGTGAATCCTATGAACATTACAGTCTTATCAATGTATCTGTGATATATGCATTTCAGTCATTTATATTACAAGATTCTGAGTACAGAAGATCACTATAATCATGACTGACAAAATTGTTTAATTTATTGGTGTCATTCTAGTTTTGTGATTCCAATTTCAGATGTATGGCATTCCCATGCTAAGTATCAGGAAATGGGAATAGTGAGCTCACAGCTTCAACTCATTTTACAAGTAGCTAGACTCTCAACATTTGGCCAATGCAGTGCAATTTTGCCAGCAGAATGGTTAAAAATACTATGCCCAAGTAAATGCTTATTGGAAGTAATAACAGAATATAAATCATGTAAATTGCTGAGGATATTTCCCGTTATTCTTAATGTCAGTGATTAACACAACTGTTAGAGCTATTAGCTTCTAGTGCTTTACCAGCTTTCAGCATTTTTACCATCATTTTTAATAATAAAACACTTTTTTATATTGTTTAGTGAGAAACCTCCTGTATGGAACAATTAATTCAAAAATACAATAACAGCAACTTTTCCAGTAGGCATTCTGATTTTAATGATTACTAGTAATTGAGTATCTTTTAACTTATGTGAAACAGTTACATGTAATTGTGTTTTGATATTCAAAAACATTTGGAAAGAAAACATATCACACAACATTTATACATTTAAATAGCATATATACATATTCATTAAAATTTAATAAATGAAACAAATATAACAAGTTTAATTTTTCAGAAAATAATGTTTGCTAGTAACAGCCCCAAATCTTCTAGTGGAGAAAAAAACAAACTAGCAACTTAAATTTATAAATGGTTAAGAATGTAGACCTACTGAATATTATTTAATGTAGCTAAATGATGAACACCTAGTTTTCTTTAATAAGTGACCATAAACTTATAATCTTCAAATGGAGAGATTAAAAAAACAACAAGTAAGAGTTTATGACATTATAAATCACTACTATCACAAACACAGCATATTTATCTAAGTTATTTAAATTAGGCTATGTATTTAACATTATATATAATTTGTAAACAACAATTCATTACAGGGAAGTAGACACCAGACGTAGCATTAGAAAGTGCACAACTGAAGAGGGAGGACATTGATAAGTTAAGCTCTTACAGATTTTTGAGTTATTTAATGTTGTTATTATTATAATTTATAGTAATTTGAGTTAAATAACACAATAATAATAACTAGATATAGTAAGATTGGTAATTAAAAGTAAGACAATCAAAATTTTAAGTTAGAGTTTAGTGGTGTAAATTACTACAAAGTTAAAATAGGCTTAGTACGTGTAATAGTACTTTAGGCTTAGGTATACTTCAACTTACTGGTAAATCACAAAAACAGGATAAATTCATTGTTTTATTATAGAAATACAATCTAAAAACTAGTTTATTGTCTCTTGGTGTTTTAAGAATTAACTTGTTTACTCGAACTTAGACCCATTAGTTAAAATTCAGCTTATAGATATAGGTAATTATAATATAAATCAGGCTAAATACATTTTATTAACAACATTACATATATTGTTCTAATAAATTATTAAGTTGTGTATAATTAAAGATAAACTTTATAACTTTAGTGTGAAGACAAAGTAGTGATTAAAAAAAATAATATAATTGGTTCTTAAACGTTAGGCTTAACAGTAACAGTGTTAACAATATGCTACTGGTATTTGGTATTGAATATTTATTTGCAGGCTACAAGTAGAAATACAAAGGTTAAGACTAGTGTAATAGTTAAGATTTCATAATTTGTTAGGTGTAACGAGTGGGTTTTATTTGTAAACTCGGGACTGGCATGTACTTTTAAGGAAGCTAATAATGAAGATATGCATTTTTTATGTAGGGTTTGTAGGTTAGAAGCAATCATAATTAAACTAGATGTGCATCAATATGTACTGGAAATCAATCATCACTTATTTCTTGATAGTAGTCTAATGTAGATGGAAGATTTTGAGTAACCTCTTTTTTTTGACTGATTTTGTGGGATATGTTGATGAAACACTGGTAGCTGCTGAATTAGTGTAGTGGGATAAGCTGTATTCCAACTGGACTGCAAGATGCAGAGATATTCCAACTCACAGTTTGGTGTACTAACCTTCACTTGGCATTGCAAAGATTGTGGAAGATGTTAAAGTGATTTTTTATAAACTTCATCAATATGCCCTTCTGCCCATCTCTTTTCTCTTTCCTTTACTTTCATACTTAATTTTGTAATTTAATTTGCTCAGCAAGATACACCAAGACACTTCATGGTCTTCCATTTTGGTTTTGTGTCTGGTTGCTTGTTGGAGCAAGAGGAGAAGGATCCATTGATTCACAGCTGGACAATGTTGATGTTGTAATCTGGGATGGTGTACCTAGGGATGTTGGCACTGCCACATTTATTTCTACATAATCTTCTTCACTGTTCATGCTTGGAGTATCTCCATCATCTTGTGGGCCCATTAGATCTGTGGTTGTGCTGGAAAATAAAACCTACTACTACTGCTAATAATAATTTCCTTCAGTGAAGTCAATAAATAGTATTTAAGATACACTTACTTCCTTGCCTACAATATAGACAGAAAAACTTTTTTTTGCAAAGTGGTGTGTATGTTGCTTTCATAATTTTATTTGCACCTTGTTCACTTTGTTATTTAAGATCTAAGAAATATCATTCAGTCATCCCTTATGTTTTTCTATATTTTCTTACACAAATCCACTGCAAAAAATAAACACTGAAGACCAGATTTGTTGTTTTTGTTTAATAAATCAGATGAATACATACATTAATACACAAAGGAAGAAAAATTGAAGTTAATACAGACTTGTCACTATTTCAAAATATTCTTTGATTTGAGGTATCTTTCAACAGGCAATTCATTTCTAATTATAGGCTTCAGTTATATAAAGGGAAAAGTCAAAAAATATTGTTCAGAAGACATATGATGCCATATGGAATGAAATGTCTATGAAGGTGATGCCTGTACCCACACAAGAAAAACAGAAAGCTATTGCTTACAGCTTCAGCAATTTGTAACAGTTCCTTAACTGTGTTGGTGCCATATATTGCAAACATGTCACAATTCAAGTGATGCTTAGCTCTGTATCACAGTATTTCAATCACAAAAGCATATTCTCGGTCATATTATTCACCTTATTTGATGCTAGATATTGCTTTATAGTAGTTGACATTAGACGATATGAAAAGAATAGTTTTGGTAAGATATTCTGTGACTCTGTGCTTGGGAAGGCACTTGAAATGAAGACATCAAATACCATTGATATACCACTACCAGGGTCAGAAGATATTATTTCCCATGTCATAATTAGTAATGAAACCATATAAAGATACATAAATATAAAACTTTCTGAAAGAATGGATCTTTAATTATGAACTGTCCCATGCAAGATGAGTAGTTAAAAACATGTTCAGTATACTACTGGCAAGTTGGCATATATACCAAAAGAGATTGCAGCTACGACCAGAAAATGTTGAAAAAGCTGTGTGAACAACATGTGTCTTGCATAATTTTTCTAGCAGTCTATTAAGCCTTATTTTCACCTAGAAGGTGTTGAAAGAAGTTCAAATGAAAGTCTGAACATGAGACTTCTCAACAACACATCTTGACATGCCTTATTCAAGGGAAATTCAAGAAGTATTTTTTCACATCTTCTGGTGCAGTTCCTTGGCAGTAATCAATCATGGTCTACGGCAATAACATATGGACTTTTTTTCTTCTTTTCATGGCTTGAATTTTATTTCTTGTAGTGGTTAATAAGCCCATTTCCTATTATTTTTGTTAACAAGGTAACATCTTTATTGGTAAGATTTCCTTTTAACATCTTAGGTGGAATAACATTTATTTTTGGCATAATCTACATGTCACATGTGTAAGACTCTTTATTTTTCCTTTTGACATTCTTGGTAACTGATTAATACACACACAAACACACTCTTTGTGTGCTTTCTCAAGTCTTATTGACTATAATTTTATTGTCTTCATACACAACCTACTCAGGCTTACAATAAAACCCCAATCTTGTGGAATTTTCTATTTGCTTCAATGGCAATAATACCTATGCTGTTTTAATTTTACTTCTAAAATAAAGCTTAAATTAATTAATCATGTAATGTAAGCAATAAATATCTAACATCTTACAGTATGTGCAACTGATGATTCCTTACTCAGCCAGAGCCTTGAAGATGTCTTTTTCTATGCTCGATGATCAAGTGGGTAGCCTTCCCGCAGGAAGACAACCCACTTAGTCCACATCAATGGTTTCACCCATTATCATCAACTGTATACCCAAGGACTTCTCCGTCAACTGGATAACTGTCTTCCTGAGAAAACACAAGCTTAACGGTGCCACTAACCCTACAAAGACAAGACTCTTACAAGAGTGCAGAATTTTTATTCAACCCCTCACATCTAACCTAACTTATCTATGTTCCCCATTGAACTCAACTCCTCCAGTTATCTGTAATCCTCCCAGATCTAGTTCATAACTTTTCTCTGTTTTTCTTAGGAGCATTGACCAGTCAATTTCACCTGAAGGTATTCACTCAGTACTATGAAATACACCTGGCTACTCCATTCACGCAGTACATCATATCAACTCTAGAACCACTGGCCAACTGACCCACTATGTCAAGATAGTAACAGCTTCTAAATCTAAAGCAGAACATATATTCACTCATGGCATTTTTACTTTTCTATTTTAGAGCAGAAAACCAAGACGATGCCCTCAACCTCTACAGTCTTTCCAGCCAAACCTCTAGCTCATACAACATGAATCAGTAAATCACTAAAGGCAACCCTGAAAACACCCGCTACCATCTTTCAAGCCACACCTGCCAAGAAGCATCCACAACAGAAAGTAATCTTCAGAGATATGTCCATGCAGACTACACAAGCTGAGAAGGAAGCTGAACCCATAGAAAAATTCACCCTGACCCCACCTACCAAAAAGAACACATTGAAAACTCAATCCACACAGACTCAAATATCACTAAATCATGCTCCAACAGCCACTGACCCCATTCAAACGTGAAACTGAGAAACCCAGATATGCATCTCCAAGAAAGCCAGGAGAACTCAGACAGAAGAACAGCCCTTTGATGACTTTCACATATTCCTTTGCTCTTCTTCCAGACAATTCCAATCACCCCATGAACATATGACTGATGCTGAGTTTAAACAAAATTTCCTGATCCTGTGCTCCTATCAATACATTGCCAAATAAGACTACTACCACACTTTACCAGCTTTACCATCAACCTCTCACCTGCCTAGCTGATCTTAAGATGTTCAGTTTTACCTAATGTGTACTAAACATGTGTTTTTATTCCTTTCAGCTTTCACTGGGCACAGCCGGGCCATTATTTTTGGCACCTCAGCCGTGAAAGTGGGTTTTCTCATGGTATTGTCTTTAAGACCTTAAAGAGGCCAGAAAGATTTAAAATCAAAACACCTGTGAAGAATTGGATTTGTTTGTGCAACTGTAGCTAAAATGCTTTTTTTCCTCTCAGAGTCCCTGTTCTTTGGATAAATCAACTTGAGATTATGTAAAACTTCAATTATAAGTTGTTCCTCTATGCTGAAGACTACTCATATGTTTTCATCGAGATATGACATATCAGGCAATCCCAAACCACAAGCTTGATTGATAAGAGATACAACTACATTGTGGGAAAATGTTTTGTCTGCAAAACTTCACTCATCTAGTCATATTTTGGCACTAAAACTCTGCAGTAGTGATACTTTTCCTTTATGGTATTTTTTGTCAATGTGTGTTCACTCTTATCAAAACAAATCTCCAATATCCATGTTTCTTCAAAGACAAAGCTCTTACATTTCTGGAAGACAAGTAAAATAGATTAAGAAAAAAACTTTCTTTTTGTTTGCATCTAGTTATCTTAAACTAGTAGGTAGACCATCTGAATGGACAACTTTTTCTGGAAAAAAAAAAAAAGAAAAAGAGAGGTAGGTTTAGTTAAAAAAAGAAGCTTGAAAATTAATACTTCCTTGTAGCACATTTTATTTGTAAACAAACAAAAAATGTTGAATACCACTTCATCAACAATTTAATCATACTTGGTAAACTATATTCCTTTTTTAGTGGTCAAATTACAGGGTTCGATATTAATTTTTTATATCAGTAGACTCGTCACACCAGTTCTTTAAGAAATTACAAGCCCTGACCATATTTTCAAGTAGCCCTGACCTTAAAATGACATATGAAGCATACTTTTTTGTGGAAATTACCATTGTTTTCTATTGAAATGCTACTCAGCTATATTATGTACCTTTTCAATCACAGTTGTGTGTCAAGGTTTTATGTATATGTGTGAGCTTAGATTCTTCTACAGTAGGTGTCTGTGACTTGTTGGCAATATATTTGGACAATAAATGGACAGCACACAATCCACATTATAAAATAGTATATATTCAAAACAAGTCAAATGTATGTACAAAATTCTTTACACTATGGGAAATCATAGTTTTATCTAAAACTCTAAATAATTCTCTTTTCTTGTCAATAATCCACACAGGCTTATTCAATTACTTTAGAATCCAATTGACAAGACAAATTATTTTTCTCTACTCTTATCACAATAGTATCAGTGAATAATTCACTGATGTTACCTCATGGTTTACCACAGTTGTATCCTGAACTTTAAATAATTGTCTCCTTTTCGTCACACACACAGTTGGACTCAATTACTTTAGAACATCCTTTGACAAATTATTCTCCTAACCTCAGTTAAACTGTGAAACTCACTTTAAATATTTCCTGTTATGGGTAAACTAACAATTACTCAGTCTAGATCTGTCTAATTATCTCTCACTTGACTTTTCTCTACTTAACTTGCACTCGCTAGTCACCTCTATATATATATATATATATATATATATATACGTTGTTCACTTTTCTCAAACTTAATCTTTTTTCACTGCTATGGAATGTAACCTAACAATACATACATACAACATGTCAAAAGTACTAAAAAACAATCTTTATTATGTACATACTTATATTCATCCAAGCTAGTTATTTCTTGAATAAAGTGCCTAACATCCAAAAATCCTTCTGTCTTCCAGCTTTTGTAAATTAGGATCTGCTGAAGATTTTGGCTCTCAATCAACTACTAGCTATGGAAACTTAGTAAATTCTTGAGTATTAAAGGATGAAGACTGGAAACTTTTCATGTTCAAATCACACAAGTATACACATTATATATACATATAGTGTACAAAATGTCGTTGGCAATAAACATATGAAAGTTTTTGTTGATATTTGTAAATTTGCAACTCAAGCACCAAGCCAGAATGAATTATCGAATACCACTTCAAAAAGAAAATGAAAAAGTTTATTTTTCATTTCTTTCCATACATTTTGTAAAATTCAAAATATAGCTTACCTTATCATTGACAGCATTTGTTTTTCTTTCTTTCTGATACTGAGATGAGGACTACATTTAATCTTTTTTCTTCATAGATGGAAATCCTCTGCATTTCTTTGGTGAACATGGCATTTTTAACCAGTTTAGACACTCAGCTGTCTTTGATCTTTGAAGAATGATGGTAAGCAATGGAAGTAAGATCACTTCAAAACAGAATCCTTTATATTAGTGTGATGGGAGAAGGGAGAGAACTTCCTTGAGGAACCAAGAAATGGTCAACTTTGGCAATTGTTTACACTGTATAGTCGTAGCAATAAAAATGCACTTTGATTTATTTGTTTGTTGTTGAGATCAAAGCTACATAATGGCCTATCTATGTTCTGCCCACCATAGGTATTGAAACATAAAGTTTTGTGTTATAAGCCTTCAGACATATCAATGAACTATTGGGGGGCAAAACGAACTTTGAACACGACAGGGAGTTAGTCATAATTTTATTCACAACTTGGAGTATGGCACAAAAGTAAAGAAAGTACAATGCATATTTGTTAGGGTTCATTAACTTTACTTTGCTTGTATTAGATGTTTGACAATACAAGTATAGATATGAAATCCTCTTAAGATGTGAGATATCATTTCAATGAATCACTCAATAAAATATATTTAGAAATACAAAAGAGAATGTCATCAGTTTTAAGTACAGCCTAAAACATGCTGACTTCAGAATCAATTTGATACCATCCTAAAAATATATTCAAAGTATGTGGCAAAATCATGTTTAAGATTATTTTTTGCATCTGTTTGCAAACATCTATCACTGAGTTTAAGTTTGATAATCTTTTACTTTATTATAGTTGCGTGAGGTTTATAATGAATGAATTGGCATTCAAACTGAAACTGACCTATTGGTGTTTTGTGGGGATATCACAAAAATGTTTTTAACAGAGAACATGTCAGTGTTATGAAAATCATGAGAAAAAGCCCCTGAATATGCTCATATTTTGAAACCAAAAAGAAACAAAATACAAAGATACATTTTATACTCACACATATTGATCTATTTCAGCTGGTCATGAAGAGTACATATAAAAATATAAAACACAATGAATAAGCTTTTATTAATTTTTCAAAAACAATGCAAACGCGATAGTAGAGATGGCATTTGCATCATCCCTACATAATAGCTATTATGTAGGGATGATGCAAATGCCATTCCTACTATCTGGTTTGCATTGGTTTTGAAGGATTGATATTAGCCATCCCTACATTTACTTGCATTTTCAAAAAGTTTTTCTTGTTTGCTTGTTTTTTAATGCAGTGTTTCAACAGGCATAGGAGGGTTGTATTTAAAACGTGGTTATACACCACATTCTAAATACAATGAGGTTCCAACTGTAATATTTATTTTTTATCTATTATTAAGCTTTTTAAAGGAACACCAAATTTCTATAAGAAAACTAACTTCAAGGGGTAATGATAACATCATTTAAATTAGAATTTTTTTAAAAATTACTAACAGTTATTAATAATACTTATAAAAGCAGATACTCCATTTCAAATTACATCACCTCAGTGAAATTGGTTGACACCATTGTTTTGGTTTTTTGAGTTATGTAATAAAAAAGGGCAGAGGAAAGAACAAGAAATTCAAACTTTTTGTTATGATATTTACAAACATTCTTAGAACTTGTGACTCAGTCATTACATAGATATTGTTATATAAGGAAACACTGTATAGTATTGTAAAGTTCTGATGACCTGTTAAGGAGATATTTAAAATACCAATCTGAGCCATCCCTACATAGGCAGTGCTACTGCCTGCCTGATAATGAACTGGTTTCTATTACGGAGGAAGTGTAAGAAGTATTATAGTGAACAATTAAAATGATGTTTTATGTTTTCATCTGATTATATGAATTATATTATTGTTTGTAGAAAAATTTTGTTACAATTATCTGTTTTGATTTTATAGAGAGGGCACTGTATGCATTCAGTGTTGTTTGGTAAAACATCTGATATAAACTGTATGAATTAGTATTATTTGATGAAATGTAATGTCCACATTTTCAGTTTTGAATGTTTTATGTTTTTATCTAATTATATGAATTATATTATTGTTTGTAGAAAAATTCTGTATTACAATTATCTGTTTTGATTTTGGAGAGAAGGCACTGTATGCATTCAGTGTTGTTTGGTAAAACATCTGATATAAACTGTATGAATTAGTATTATTTGATGAAATGTAATGTCCACATTTTCAGTTTTGATTAAGAGTTAGATACATAGTACAGTAAGTGAAGTTTATGGGAGTCTCATAGTCTTTTCAGCGAGTCAATCAAGAGACCAGTATCAGAGAAATAACTTGATTGTGTAGCCTTAAAACTAAACAGTTAGGCCAGATTCGAGTACTGTTTAGGAAAGTGAAATATTTTGTACTACTGGCTAATAAACCAGTTATTCAAATCAATACATAGACTGTTCATTGTTATTCTAATTGGACCAGCATAAGAATTTGGTGCCAAGAGTGGGATCTTTCAACTTGCCTTTTTCAAGTTTAAAAAAGGAGAGACTATTTGAAGTAGCCCAATGAGCATGCACCAAGCATGCAGACTAGAGCAATGAAAGTTGCACAAGTTGAAAATGAAGATATGCTTGCATAGTTGAATCAATTAATGCTGCAAATAAGCCAACAGCCTATAGTGATAAATCAACAGTGGTAGCATAACAGTCAACCAGCAAATGAATGAATTTAACATAAAGCTAGATGAAAAGCTTGATCAACAGGTACTAATTACAAATCAACAAATGCAGCAGGTTTGTGAAAAGATAGGTAAATAAACTGTAAAGATAAATGAGCAAAGGCAGTAGGCTAATGAATGGATAGATCAACAGGCACCAATAAAAAAATCAGCAAATAAAGGAGTTTACTCAAAAGGTGAATTACCAAGCAAAAACAATGACAAATAAAATAAATAAGATTGATCAACAAAATCAAACACTAGAATTTTTGAAAATTGTCATGCAAGAGCAAAAATAAAAAAATTAGAAGCCTTAGAAAAACAAACCCAACAGAGTAAAGACTTATCAAAAAATCATAGCATAATATTTTGGGACAACAAGAGATCTATTGGTCCAACTAGTCTGTCCCATCCTCTAAACTAAACTAAAACTATCAAAATAAAAAAAAAAAACTCCTATAGTTATCAAACTTTCTCTTAGACTCACTTTACAGTTCCACTGCTATCTATGTATTTCTGTAAATGGTCCCAGTGGCTAACAACCAAAATCTTCAGTTTCTTACCCACACTAAAGTACTGTACATGCTTCGCCATCTACCAATAGAAATGTGAACTTATAAAATGTGTTTTGGAAAATAATTTAGTTAGCCTCCATTTTATCTCATTCATTATGGTAGTTTCATACTTTGTATAGATATTACAGAACCAAAAATATGACTTGAATTTTTGGATTGTTTCTGGGACTTCCAAGATGGTGCTACCCATTAAATAAGCTGTCATTGTGCTGAAGACTTTTTGCAGGAATTATTTGCTGATGAGGACTCTGAATGTGATCAAGTTAGTGATAATTCAGATAAAGAAGATGTACAGATTTCTGAGGAATATAATATAGAATTCATAACAGAAGCAAACCAACTGCATGTTATCATATTACAAAAACAGAAATGACAACTTACCTGCTCTTGAAACAGCTACAGAACCAATAACAATCAAGTCTACTTTCAGTTTGGTGTCTAATGATACTGGAGTACTGTGCTGTTTAACACCCTGTTTGTGTAGATATAATACAAACATATTAAATTTCCAAATTACAAAATTAAGTTTTGTGTTTTATCAGGAGAATACAATGAAAACTTTTTTAAAGTTATTTTCTGGTAACTTGTGCAAGCATTTCTATTTTTTCTAACTACTTACTTTTTTTTATAAACTGTAATTTGACATTTAATAAACAAAATGACAGGGAAAAAAAAATTCATAACACCTATAATCAGAGGAATCATAAAAGTTTAAAAATGAAAAAACAGCCTAAAACTTAAAATCAGTTTGAGAATCATAACTTATTTAACCCATAGTAGCCTACTGTTGTTTGGTTCTACAAGTATTTAAAAAATACTCCACTTTATGGTTTGATTTTAGAATGCAATTGTACAAACTTTGAAAAATTAGATATAGTAAAGCATTTTTCACAAATACGTTTGAAATATGAAGTCATTTGGGGGTAAGGTGGCCTTTGAATGTTTACAAGTCTAAAAACATACATTATCTATTTGTTAATTTTTTTCTTCACCAAAATGTGTAAATCAAACCATTCTGAAGATAGCCCTAATAATTTACACTAAAACATCAATCACAGTTGATTGGAATAATCAAAAACATTAATTTTGACTAGCTGATTAGTTTTCATAACAACCTACTTAATCATAATTTTGATTAATCAATTAGTTTATGTAGCATGAAACAATGTAATCAATGCTCATAGGTAACTGATTACCCAGCTCTAGTCCCGATATGGATTGCTATTTTAAGCATGTTTAACCCTATCACTACAGGTAATTCAAAGTGCACATGTCACGATCTTTCACAGTTACATTCAAAATTTAATTAAACTACTTTACTATCGATGTATATCAATAACTTGGCATTAAAATATAGTTTGTTGTTCAAATTTTAAAATTAAACAAGTTTTAATTTCTTTAAAAAGATATACAAAAATAAATAATCTAGCTTCACTTTCTGTATTGCAAGACACTTCTTCAGTTAGAACTGCTTATTTCTACATTTACTGTTACCCCTACTTGCATGCCACCGTTGGAGCTCTGCTTGATCAGGTACAGAAATTATTTTAAGCCATTTCTATCAGATAAATTGTATATATATGTTTTAAGACATTCTATTTTATATGCTTGGAAATATTTCATATCCTAAATTGGTAAACTGAATTAAAAATAATAATTTCTAAGACCATTATGTTGAATTAGGGTTATATTTTAACACTGACTTGGCTTGCACGAGTGCAAAAACTCGAGGACAACAAGACTTCAGAAGTAAGTACTAAATTCCTTGTGATCAATGACAGCACACACCAAGTGAGAGCATTTATGTAATTCAATATGAGTGTGCTGGTAACTCGATCCATGCTTTACACAAAGTTGTCAAGCATAATAAATAAGTATCAACCTAGTTTGAGAAAGTCAAAGTTCAACTGTAAATAAAAAAACAACTAAATGAAAAATATATTAGCTGAGGATGTAAAATTAAATATTTTGTAATTGTCTGTTATAATGTTTACAGATTATAGAATTAAAAAAAAGAGTAACTTAAATTCATTTCATATTTTCTTGTGGTGGTTATAATGTTGGTGAAATCAACCGAGTCCATATGGAGTTAGGGTAGAGAATCGTTTGCGTTTGTTTGTAGTTAAGCACAGAGCTACACAATGGGCTATCTGTGCTCTGCCCACCATGGGTATCGAAACCTGATTTCTAGCGTTTTAAGTCCGCTTTACTATATACATAATATATATATATTTAAAAAAACAAAAAACGTTTGATATTCATTTAGGAGGTTTTAAAACAGGGGTGGCCAAACCCCAGCCCACATGCGGCCCGCGATGTCTTTTTCTGCGGCCCGCCTAAGATTTATAAAATTCACCGTATTACGGCCCATGCATGATACTTAGACAGCCCTGCGGCCTTTTCATTATTTTTAATTTGCTCGAGGGATTTGTGCGTCATCATTTGATAATTTCACTTGTTGTGTTCGCGCGAGTAGCGAGGAGGCGATAACTCACTCTTTCATTCCATCGGGCTTCGGCTGAGGCAATTTGAGCCATCCTTTCATTGTCATCTCGATGACCTTAGCAACAGCGGTCTGACTGGAGTAACGATTAAAATTCAAACTGAGAGCAACAAGCTAGTCGTAAATGATTCTATCTCGATAATCTGACAGAATTGGGTGAACATAAGATTCCTTGATCGAATGTGGACTGATTTTGCTGATCGAAGTGTCAAATGAAAGGTCCCTTCATTCTCTATTCACTGATGTAAAAATTATTATCCAAACGTCTTTTCCACCAAAGAAACTCGATTGACAAAAAATTATGGAATTTTTGTTTTTGGTCTCTAGAGAACACCTAATGGTGCAATATCAAAAGTAAAGTACATCATATAAAAGCCAAGAAAGTTTTCTATCTATTGATATAAGATTCTTTGTGACCACAGCCAAATGAGAGCTGTATCAGAGCATTGAAAAATACTAAGCTCAGGATGTCAGGGTGGCTACTTTTTTACCAGCACTGTATTTTAAAGTTGAATGCGGCCCGGGTCGACTCCGGTAATCAAAATCTGGCCCGTGGCACAAAAAAGGTTGGCTACTCATGTTCTAGAGGATCTTGTTGAACCAATTGCACCCTACCCCAGCTAACGGCTCTAATTTCAAACACTACGTAGAAACATATACAGTGTTAAAATCATAAATAATATTCAACGTTAAACTGGTACACAATTTTATTTAGGCCTATCTATGGCCTTCAAAAAGTTGGCGACCCTACATGTTTTCCGAGGAAGACGTTGTAATGTCGAAACATGTAGAGTCGCGAACTTTTTTTAGGCCCT
>NW_013668996.1:21872-34445 GCF_000517525.1 Limulus polyphemus
GAAACTCGATTGACAAAAAATTATGGAATTTTTGTTTTTTGGTCTCTAGAGAACACCTAATGGTGCAATATCAAAAGTAAAGTACATCATATAAAAGCCAAGAAAGTTTTCTATCTATTGATATAAGATTCTTTGTGACCACAGCCAAATGAGAGCTGTATCAGAGCATTGAAAAATACTAAGCTCAGGATGTCAGGGTGGCCACTTTTTTTTACCAGCACTGTATTTTAAAGTTGAATGTGGCCCAGGTCGACTCCGGTAATCAAAATTTGGCCCGTGACACAAAAAAGGTTGGCTACCCCTGTTTTAAGAGGTTAAAAAAATTAAATTTGAAAAATGTAAGATGAAAAAAAGTATTATTAATCTTACATTGGCTACCCCTGTTTTAAGAGGTTAAAAAAATTAAATTTGAAAAATGTAAGATGAAAAAAAGTATTATTAATCTTACCATGGAATTCACATTTTGGATTAGTCAACACTCTTGTTTCCATATATTCACAGGCAAATCTTTAGTAAAAATACTTCAATAAAATATCTGATTTCTTTTTACAAAATACTTGTAATCTTTACTAAAAGCATGGCAAATTTTGTGAGAATATAAGTACTTTCAGAGTTATTGTTCATATACGATCATGATTTCATTCATGATGGTTACAAGGCCATGTATAATAACAAGCCCATATCCATAGGATTGAAGTTTACCTGAAAAATCTCTAACAGCTTCTGTGTGTTTGATACATACAAGATCTTTTCCATTCACATTATTCCTTGTTAACACTCCCAATTAGGATTTTGAAAATGTTGTTGATTTTCACCATTGCGGTCAATAATTTTATTGCTCTGAATTGTGAGTGTCTTGTACTAATACATCACATTTTGTTTCTAAGCACAGAGTAAAAGCAAAAAATTTACATATATGGCAAAAAAAAAATCCTCATTATCATTCTTTGTTTCCAATCACGAATGAAGAACAAATATATGAGAACAATAAAAAAAATAATGATAGGCCATGAGGTCAGAATATTAATTGAGCTCCAATCTCAGTTGATGTTGGTCACAATTCAATTTGTAGTTTAAAATTTTTTTTTTTATTAAAACTCATAAGAAATGTGTACATCATTGTAAAAGGGTGAAAAAATTGTAAAGTTGGCAGGTGAATGCAGCTTAACATTGCCAATGAGTTATTCATTCTTTGTTTACAATATAAAACATGCTGATTTATTGACAAGTATCAGACAGATGGATCTGCCAATAATTATAAATTCATTTAAGAAATAAGGATTCATTCCAATCAGAGAACTTTCTAGTGTGTGTGTAAAATAATGAGAGTGAACAGAGTTGGCAAATATTAAAACAATAATTTTATTGAACAAACAAAAAAGAAAACACATCATAAGTACTTGCACACACAAAAGACAGTTGCTTCTACTAAGCTGTGCTTAGTCCCACAGATTTCTCTCTCTTGATAGACTTCAATTGAACTAAACATGATCTTAAAAGTAAGTTTTCATTCTAGAACATACTAGTATCCAGTCGACAGTGTCACTTCACGACTTTTGTTCCTTCACAGCACTGGTTGACTGTTATACTTAGTCAAGGATATTACAGTGTCAATCCTTTTAACCTAGATACTATATATATTCCTGCAATATCTCTTAAGCAGAATAGACTTTACTCATATACAACAAAGGAACAAAGCAACTAGAACAAGGTAATCTTAATGACTTCCTGGACCACTTGTAGTTGCCATAACAACAAGGAAAGTATGGAAATGAAAATTTTAAAAATTCTATGTAACTAAAACAGAAAATATAAGATATGCCTGCTCATTACACGTGTAAATGCATGCTATCTTAACAAGATATTCAAACAGAAGCCAAAAAAGAAAGTAGAACCCTTGAAATGTTATCACACACAAAATATATCATGTATAGCAATGTCTCATCTAATATTCCACATAAAAACATGTAGGTAATATCAAACATAAAAGTTTGTCTCAACTCTGTCTTAGTCTGAAAACATGAAAACCATACACTTAACTTTTAAAAAAATAGTTACAGTGTATTGATACAAGATCAATTTAAATTATTTTAATGCTCAATATTTTAACTACCTAACTTCAACATATTCTGGACAATGCTCCTGATAATTTTTACAATATCACATGCAATCTTGTAGGAAGAAGTTCTAATTTGTGCCATTTGCAATGAGGTCTTAATTTTCATATTTCAACTTATTATAATGTTTGAAAAATCTATAAGATTCATAAGTACTTATCAAATATTTCTTTCAAATCATGTGATACTTTTACTAATAATTACTTCAGAATCCTATGACAGTTTATTACAGCATTCTGCAAATAACTTTTTCAGGGCCTAAAATGTGTAAGACATCAATAAAGTCATACAACAAAATTACTGTTTAATCAAACATCAATACAGTAAACAAAAATTTGTTAAAATGTTCATGCAAGTTTATATTTTATTCACTTATGAAAAACTCTTAAGTAGAATAAATTCCATAAATTTATATTTCTGAATACAAATATTTGAATCATATTATAAGAATCTTCTACAACCAAACAAATCATTACAATTATGCTTTACCTGTGATGTAGCACAAAGGTGAAGAACCTTTTTGTTGCATCCTGCAGGTGGATTAATCTTATTAAACAGTCCAGATCGAAGTCGTGGAGTTGGAACAAGAAGGGTTTTATGAGCCTAAGAGGTATAAAAACATTATTTCTCACACAGAAGAGTTCCTTTTGGTCAAAATACATGTCAATATACTCAGATGTTAAAAAAATAAAGACTTTCTGGTCAGTAATAATCTGTTTTACTATTCAGTTATTTCTAAAATTTCAAAAACAGCTGCTTAGCTATTAAACAAAAAGTTAATATGTTAATTATTATACAGGACTAGTTCTTATTATAGTTTGGATGTTCTTTTGAAATAATATATTTATTTAAATTATCATTTACATTGTTGAAAGGTTTATTGATTACCATTTTTATTCCAAAAGTGATTGTATATCAAATAACAAAAAAATTTTAATAATTGAGTTTTTACAGAACCATGAAGTAGTTATAATACTTTAGTAGGCTGGTAAGACAGAATTTTTAAGTGTAACTCTGAGTGACATCATTTATATCTATTAGTTTCACAGAAGAAACATTTTTTAATCAGAGCCACATGGCACATCATGACATATCCTCAAGCCCCTGCAACCAGTGTAGATCCAAGCAACCCTGTGTAGCCTGCTTAGAGCCTAAACTGTTTGCCAAAAGCATAAACAGATAATCAAAAAATATTTAAGGAGTGTAGATCCAGAGAGCATGAAGGATTACACACTTCTAATTTGAAGATATACCACAGAGTTCTTCATAAAAAAAAGTTCTAATATGCAAGAAACATTATCCCCTTGAGTGCAGAATACTTTTTGCCAATTAAGCAGGCCTATACTTGAATCATGTGACGTCAAACACATCACAAATCTATCCTAAACAGTTGATTACAACCTGGTTTCATCATTCAACAAATCTAAGATTGTTTATTGAAGTATTTATACCATTATTAGCCTGTGGTACTGAACCTTATGCACACCGATTGTAAACAAACATTCTCAATACAGCACAGATGATAAACTTGCCAAACTTCCATATACAATACATGCAAGTGAAATGAAAAAAAGTAATCAAACTATCAAAAGATGACAGCACCATCTGGAGTAGTAGAGTGAGTCATTCCAACAATGTATGGTGGATGCATTACAGATATAGTATGACTTGTTTATTATGCTATGGTGGCAGGACCAGTATTTAAAGGGTTAATTGGTTATATATACCAGATTCCCAATCTGTGCCATGAATCCATATTCAAATAAACTGTGATCTTTTAATTCAAACCAGGTAATTGTTGAAACACTATATGCATGTATGACTGGTTGCAAGTGGACCATAAGCCAATAAATGTAGCATTACATATTGATAACATTACTATAGCGACATTAATGTAGTGTTCACTTTTTACTGTGATCAAATGGTCAAGCATCTTATTACCAACTGTTTGTACTTTAACCAATCATTAGTGCCATCAATCAATTCTTATTGACAACCTTGTCAATTAAAAGCAAGTACAAAGATAACAAAAAGGACCCGAATTAAAATCAAAAGCAGATCTTTCTTCATCAATGATTTTCAGAATTGATTCCAAAGTTAGAAAAATTAATATGAATCCTTTCCTAGGAAACAACGGTGTTATAAAACTGATATCTAAATTGTTAGCTAAAATATTAGCACAATGTACACAACTGACAATAAATATTATTTTACTACCCACTAAAGATGTTATTTATGACCAAGCAGTTGGGTGAAACTTTTTTACAAATGTGATAAACCCACATGAGAGACAATTTGTTACATAATAATTCAGTAACAGCAGTAGTGCATATGAAATAATAACTGATGAAAGACTACAAATGCTATTAAACAAAATAACTCCAAGAAGTGAATTTGAATTTTTAAAATACTATTTTTGGTCATGTTTGTTTTATTTATCTCAAGCACACATACAAGATGAATAAAAGATAAAATTCAACGTAATAGATAAACGGTGAACATTTCAAATTTCAGTGTCTAGTTGTACAGTCAAAGGTCACAATAAGTGAATTCATTTACATTCTTAACATGATATCAAAGTAAACTGACTAAAGTTCATGTATATAGCCATAATCAGTGTTTCCTCTCAAAATATCTGACTCATTATATATATTTTAAGAACTGAGGATGGTTTTATCACATCTTTTTGGAACAAAAATTCTATAAATATATATTCTTTTTAATCATGATTTTTGTATAAGGTGAGGTGTCCAAGTAAAAGATTATGTGCTTCATAGTGTGTGGTAGACATGACTGATCTCTGGAGGTGATTATTTGATTTAAAGGACAATGCCTACTGACCTATTGATTACTTAGGCTTAGTGGATAATTTATTTTGCTATGACATTTGCAAAAGTAAACTCATACACTTTACATCTCTGGAAATGAGTAAAATAGATGTTCTTATATGACCGAATAATACAGAAAATTCCATAGCTCTCTATCTAGTGAAAAAAGAGGTTGTACTTACATGGTACTGCTCATTAATCTTATTCTTGTAAAAAGATTCTGAAAAGTGCTTTGGTAAACAATCTTCTATTTTGGTAAATCTACAAGTGTATTTTTAGAACTTAGTAAACATCTCAACAAAATTTAAATAAATCTCTAATAGCTGTGAAAAATGTACACCAACCAACAACAAATAGGTCAAATGTCAAGAACATGTTATTACAAGCTCTCAATCACAAAATATTCCCATTCTAGTAAACCATATAAATTATTCTTATTTCCTATGTAGTAGTCTTCAATGATTCAAATTAATAACGTGTCAATTTGTCTTAATTAAAATACCAATACTATCATAAGCAATAAAGCAAAAAAAATTCTCCACTGAAGCTGAGAAGAAACAGATTTTATAACAGTCAAATAATGTGCTGTATTAAAGAAAAATGGATGAGTGTAGATTTGTATATTTATATACAGAGCACACTATTACAAAGTTTTAGGCAAATGCCTTTGTTCAGATATATGTCTTATTACACTACAAAAAATAATTAAAGTACAACAAGAATTTATAAACATTTTGACTATTACAAAGCAGAATCACTATTATAAAATAATATTAATAACATTCTCAATTCATTTTTATGGAAACCAGACATCTAGTGAACCATTATTAAATCTAAAATGCAGATGACTGATCATTCAGACTATGCTCAAAAAAGCTGTAGCTTTACATATTGATGATATTTCACTTTTATACTGAAAATAATCAACACAAAAACAAAGACAACCTGGCATTGATATTACATGTCTAAGTCAGTGAACTAAACTCTGAGCTATCTTCAAGTATACTTTTGAAAGATATTTCCAAAACATTTTAAGTTAGTAGAACCATTTGGCAAGCACACAATCATTTCATTTAGCCATTCTGCACTTCATGGAACATATTGAACAGCTGAGTACGGTGACAGCAGACATTACTAGCTATTATTATTATACAGCCAAATGTAACCAACATATGGCAGCATAAAGATCATAGGGCATGGTCTGTATGATATGTAGCATTTATGGTGTATTAATTTTTCATACATGTAAGTGTATGTAATTAACATAGAAATCTGACAAGGAAGTAGCCAAGTTCCTTATACCCTAGTTATTTATTGTTCTGTGCCATTTAACTATGGTATCATGTATGCCTTCTTGTGGAAAAGGTTTCTGTGAAGTTGAACATACTATGTGAAAGTAGACAGTGATCTTTTCCACTGGTACGTTAAGGCAATAGCTTGAGTACATCATCCCTTATTTTTCTATTGGAATGACTAACAGCAATGTAAGTACAGCACACATCTTGAGTGGGAAAGCATTATAGATTTTTTTATACAATGTTATGTTCTCTCTGTTAGCTCTCTCTCAAGCTCAAGCTCTCAGAGCAAATATCTATCATTGTAACAAACCAGAATCAACATATGGCATCACTCAATTTTAATGATCATCCAAGGGAACTAAAAACTTCTCCATACGACCAAATTAAACTCCCCATGTCATCCAATGGACAACTATTGCCCTGGAACAGACCTTTACTCAAAACAGCATTGTAGTCTACTGTAAACTTATCCATGCCCACACTACACACATAATGTTGACTCCAATACTCAACCAAATTCATTGGTAAATTCCCTAACTATATACTTAAAAATTTGAACTCCCACAAAAATATATTTTTTTTTTACTGACCTTTGAACTATGTATGACTAAAAATACCCGACACAAGTTCAAAATTACATGGCACACGTGCAGCTCATGTTACCGTATCAAATAGCATAACATACAAGCTGCTGGCGTGTATACCTCATGAAGATTTTTTATTCTTCTTTCATTACCTTACCTAACAAGTTTCTATTTTTTTACATTTTAGTTACTTTTATAATAATAAATAGTGAAAACTAATGAAAAATTATAAACCTTGTAATTAAAAATCAAACATTTTTATTTTCAGTAAAACTATATTTGTTATTCTCTTTTCTGTAACATTATACTTGATTCTCCAGGTTGTAGGTAAGTAATCAATGTGTAACAAAAATAAAGGTTGCAAATGTAAAATAAAATAAAATATATAGTATTGTGAGTACTGATCACAAAATTGCAATGTACTTATGGTCAGAGTTTACACTTCTCACCTTTTCACACTTATTTTCTGTAGTTATTTTACTGCTAGCAGATGACTTAGAAACTAGAAGAAACAAAATGAATAGCACTCTGCACTATACAGACAGACAATGAAGTTCCAAAGTAAATCTCCTGAGAGTTTCTTCTAATCTTTTTACACCTATTTCCTCTGTTTATTCTACTGTTAGTGGCTGAAGTAGAAACCTGCCAAATATAAAGCAATGAATCACCATTCCTGTTTAGGTTTTCCATACTTTGACACCGTCAATATCAAATAATATCAATATGAGTGGCGGGGTAAGATTTATCATCTTGTGGACAGTATAATGGTTACAACAAGAATTGTCTAAAGTATTATAAAATGCTTATGTTAAGGCTTTGCAGAAACTCTGGGCCAATTCAATAAATGTGTTAGATATATGAATGTTGGTTGTCAAGCTCTGAAAACACAGTGGGGAAGAATTCATCAGCTTGTTTACACAGGTATTTGCAACAAGAATTGTCTAAAGTACAATATAAAAGTAAGAGAAAATATTTATGAAATGACCCCGTACAAAGTTGTATCCGATCCAATACACTTGGGTGGTTGGGATTTAGTGGTAATAAAGGTGTAAGAGTGCTTACGAACAACCTGTTTCCTATTTTACCATGCTTACACAGTAACAAGTAAATGCATAGTTTTCAATATTTTGCTAAGTACAGTAAGATTTGGGTTACCATAATACATTACATGTGTGTGTGTGTGTGCATGTGTACATATTATTACTATTTACAAATAAATATTTAAATTGCAGTTATTTTTCTTAAAACATAGAACAGTAAATAAAAAATATTTGGAAATCAATGATGTTTTTAAGTTCTTTTTTTGCACTCATGAGGTACTTGCTAAGCCTTGTCAAAATTCATGTTGATATAAAAATAAAAAATTTTTAGACTTTATAGATGCATTTTTGAATACCAAAAAATTATAAATGAATAAAGTTATACCACAAAAATCTATTGTAGTTTGCCAGGCTTCCTAACTATGCTGTATTTGGGTCTAAAAAAATTTAATTTCTGTTTGGAAAATAGCAATGATCATAATACATCAATCTCTCAAACAATATAAGAGCTTTCTGATGGAAAGTAACTAAGGACTTGTAGAGGAAATGTAGAGCTTTCAATTGGTTATAAACTCATAGGTATAAAAAAGCAGGCATAGATAAATAAGTCTTCTCAAATGATGAAGTGGTGGGTGGAGCCAATATGGTGAGTTTGATAAATATTAAGATATCTCAGCAAATAGAAAAGGTAGGAGGTTCTTATTTTATACTCTAGCGTGCCAATATCGGAAATTTGAGTTTAAAATCTGCATAAAACTATAGATGTATTGTGGGCATCATCAAATGTAATCTGACCAAACCCAAAAAATGATGTACCAGTGTAACAAACAAAAATCTATATTTAGTTATTTTGTCTATATTTACTTTCAAATTAAGAAATTAACTAATGTATAATACTAGAATTTGAATTAAAAATCTACAATTTGATACCAAGTTTATTGACATACATTCATAAAATAGAAGTTCTATAAAATTTTGAATGTAAGCCTACAAATGTGATGACATGTTTTCTGACCCCTAGCTACCCATATCGATATAGTTAATCATCACAGTTGAAACACTGTACCCCCCTTTCAATTACACACATATATATATATATATATATATATATATAGGCCTAAGTCTAATGTCAGACAGACATGATCAATGTAATCTAGGAAATATGGAAAGCCTAGCTACCATGAAAAAAAAAGCAGGAAAATCTAGGATTTAAACAGTGCATAATAATGATAACTGGAAACAAAATTTGATTAAAGTTTTGATCACTATGAAACAGAATAACAGAATTAAAAATGATACTTATCTGCCAACGTCATGGTACCTAGCACTACATATGCAGCTATGCAACTACATAATTTGCAAATATTGTCACCGCATTTAGCCATGTGAAGATGGGCCTGACTGCTTTAAATTTTTTAGCAGAGTAAGATGATTTCAATAAAACAAAACTTAATTAACTTCTTATTCCTTAACAATGACTGCAGATATGCTAAAAAATTACACAAATATAAGATTTTTGAACGTATTTGAAGATTTCAAATATAAAATGATATATTTTAAAACAAAAATTGCATTCAGCACTGAACTTTTAAAGTGATAATTAAGAATTTTTTAAAAGAAATTTCCAAAATTGGATATTACTCCCACATGGTGAAAAAAAACTGCAAATCCTGCTTATGATAAGTACTCAAAAGTCTTTTATTAAGCTGAGTTATATTGTTTAACCCCTATGAGGGTGAAGTTGGTAATTTGATCACCTTTGGATTTTGGAAATTATTAATTGTATCTTCACAAAATTAGATAAGCTTTTAGTAGACATTACAAGTCTGTTGTAAAAAAATACAAACAAAAAATTTTAAATAAAGTCTTTCAACTAGATTTGTCGGTGAATTTATGAAGTCTTTACTGACTCAGTGTGAGTGTAAAGTGATTTTTATGCTAATAAGAAAAATACTTTTCATCTTACAGTAATCATATTTATTTGCATAACTTATAAAACCTCCTAAATGAATATCAAGTTTTTTTGGGGGTAGAAACTTTATATTTTGTCTCTTATTTTCTCTACCCTCATACTAACTGTAAAGACATTATCAATGTGCAATGAAATGAAGTTTTAAGATGCAAAATAAAATTTAAAATACCATTTTTGTCTTTTACAATGACTTTAGCATTTATCAGAAGGATCCAAATTATTTAGCTTAACATTTTTAACTCTTCCTCTTCTTCACATTTCTTTTCTTTTATAATTTTATTGCTATACTTTACACCATTACAATAGTAATCCTTGCATAAAAAGCAATAAATCACAGAGGGAGCCAACCGGCTGTTTCCTAAAGAGCTAACACAATCTAGTGCAATATTTCACAAGATGTTCTACTTAGTGTAATTTTTCATGTTTTATTTTAGACATTTGGTTAGAACAACCTTATGAAACTTAATTTTAATTTTTGTTAGTTTTCATAAAAAATATATAACAATAAATAAGACAAATACATAAAAAACAAGGATTTTTTTATTACTCACTACATATTTGTAGTTCTCCCCCTTAACCTCCTTAAATCTCACAAATTCTGATGTCTCTAAAAAATTCAAGTTGCTTTCAAATATACATTTTATAACACAAAAAATACATCAGGCTCTAAAATAGAATGTCCCAAAATTACTACAATTCAAACAGCTCTCTATATATGCTATAAATAGATGAAAAAAAAGTCCTTTAATTCAGAGCAAAAAAAACTGACCACACAATAAGACATTTCTGTAAAGAGAATACTCTCCCAACCAGATTCAAATGGATGGTTCTATGCTTGATATAAAGGAGAACTGCTCTTTCTATTGGTTATAAATATGTCCTAAAGCCATGTAAAGTCTATTAGCAAACACTCTCAAAAATCAGAGAGTGAAAGGGTGCAATTCTCTTGTGGGTTTGCCATTTTTATTGATATCTCAGCAAATAAAGCTGGTACAAGATTCAAATTTTAGATTTTTGCTTGTAATTATGTATAGAGTTTTTTTTCTAATTAGATAGAAACTATTTCTGAAGTTAGAAAATTCTGAAATGGAGAATTCTGAGATCGGGTCTGATACCAAAAAAAAAAAGGTTGAGATTTTATTATCATAATTTTTTTTAAATAAGAAGTTCAACTTAGATAATATAAAAATATAATTATAACCTTTTTTTTATGGATGATAAAGCTATTTAATTAAATTTTAAATATAACACTATTAAGTGTCATGACATCCTTACTTTACCTAGTCATATGTAAAGATTTAATAATAAATAAATACCAAAAACATTTAGAATAATGTATTATGCATTTTACAAATACATTCATAATATAGAACATTTGGTGCATTACTGCCTCTGACAATGTGTTTGTATGCCTTTATAGCTATATTTTTTCCAGCTGAACAAATTCTGCCACTTCAAACTAGAAGCTTAAGTTAAAAGACCCATTTTTATTATAATGGATAAAAGTCATGAGCAAACATTAATGTCATGATATAAAAGACTGTTTGGTTTAGATATTATTGATTAATTTATTTTTGTGAGTGAGTATTATATTTTTGTTTAGTTTTTGTTATAATAAAAGTTAAAGGAAGATGACTGTAGGAAGTTTTGTTAATAATTCATTGATGTTCAGACTATCGAACGTCACGTGCAATACACTGATGTCGATAATATAGAAGGCAGGCAGATGATTAAGTGATAATAATATAAATAGTATGAGCTGAGCGGAAGCAGCAGACAGATAATAGCAAAAAAAGAGGAAAGTTACAGGTCAAGGAAACGTTTGGCATGACGTTAACTACTGTAGAAGTGATAGGCCTAACATTTAATATGTTAAAGTAAGACCAACAGTAGAAAAGGAGATAAGAATAATAATTTATTCCATTAAAGCAAGGTTCTAAAGTAATTGAATCAGCCTGAGTGCACTTTGACAAAAGGAACAGACGATATTTTGAGGAAAGAAGACCAAACGATTACAGTAACTTGTGCTACAATTGTAAATGAATCACACACAGAATACTAGTACAACAGTAATAGAGAAGATAGTTTTGGCTTCTCAACTGAAATTCTAAAGTAATTGAATAGGCCTAAGTGTACTTTTGACAAGAAGTGAACTATATATATATGACTTACTGTTACTTTTTAAACTTCAGTACCACAGAAAGTACAGGAATACAAAATACAGAATAAGTGTTATGATTTATAATACTTTTTAAAGTTTAAATTTTCTTCACCTGCAAATGTATTTTTGATAAACATTCACCTTTCACACAGAACAAATTGATCCCTCACAGATCTGCCTATGAAATTTGCAAGCCACTACACTTGAGATAACTCCCACCTAAAAATCATGTTTTTAACCCCCTCAGTTGATGTGACAGACCTTATAATCCTAAAGTAACCATCAGTTTCCATACTCTAACTTTTAATGTTTTGTGTATCTTCAAAAAATTTTGGCAAGATTTGTTAACATTACAAGTATTTTGTACATAAAAACTATTTTTTAATTAAGTATTTTTACTAAAAATTTGTCTGCGAAGACATGGAATCTGAGTGTTGACTGCTCCAACAGCAGTGATTTTCATGTTAAGATTAAAAATACTTTTCTTCATATGAAAATTGTGAAGTTTCATTTGTGTAATCCCTAAAACCTCCTAAATAAGTATCAAAAATTTTTTCTAGTAAAACTATTAAT
>NW_013668996.1:34466-35810 GCF_000517525.1 Limulus polyphemus
TCATTGTCATTGTACCTGATGATGACAAAACCTTGTCGAAACGTTGTACATTTGCTGTTATGTTATACTTATATTGAAGTTTTTCTTCATTACCCATTCAAGCCGTCTCCAGCCATTATTAGTCTCAAAGTGGGTTCCTCGTCATCGAACTAGTAAAACTATATATTTTATCTTTTATTTTCTCTACCCTAACTATATATGCACTTGGTGCATTTGATTGACCTTGTAAACATCATAAAAAAAATACAAAATAAATATAAATACCTATTTTCTTTCTAGAATGACTGCATATTGTAATATAATTGTTTATCCTAAATAGCTTAAAGCATGCAATTGTATACTTAATTCTATTGTTTTATTGCTACTTGAACCATGTATAACTAATAATCAATTCAAGAAAGTTGTAAATCCCTTGTCAAACATGCAGCTCATATTACTGTATTGAATGATGTAATGCATGAGCTGCTGTCGAGCATACCTTGTGAAGAAGTTTTTTTTTCATTATCTTACCTAATCAGAACTTAAAACTTATTTAACTTAATAAGTTTCCAATTTTTACATTTTAGTTACTTCTATAATGATAAATAAATAACTATACATAAAAAAGCAAAAAATATAGTGCTTACCTGGGTCTTTTTTTATTTTGCTATTGGCTGTCAATAATTTAAGCCTACTTTTTATACTAATGGTACTACCACATTAAATATTTTTTATTTAATTAAATATTGAACCTAATAACACAGAATAACAACATGTAAAAACCAAACAATGTCCTATAACTATCATAACTGTTCTGGCTTTCTAACAGTGATAAGAGCCTTTAAAAATTCAGTTAACCCTATCTCGACAGATCACATGTCAAAGGCCATGCCACCGCGTTTGTTGACTTGCATTCACAATTTTATTGAACTACTATTTTATGAATGTATGTCAATAAGTTTGGGTATCAAATTGTAGATTATAATTCAAATCTTAGCATTATACATTCGGTAATTTCTTAATTTAAAAGTAAATATAAAAAAAAACACATCTAAATACAGATTTTTGTGTGTCACATGGTATGCTGAATGCAACACCGGTTCAAATTAGATGTTTGTGATGTCAAAATACAAAATATACAGTTTCGTATGAATTAGGAACTCAAACTACCAATATTGACAAGCTAGAATATAAAATAAGAACATCTTATCTTTTCTATTTCCTGAGATATTGCTCCTGTACTAAATCAAACAGCCATTTCTTTCCATTTTTGACAACGGTCCCTTAGATACACTTACTTCTATATATGACATGAATAACCAATCAAAAGCTCAGAATGTCCCCCGTAGTGGTTTTCTCAGACAT
>NW_013668996.1:36024-47538 GCF_000517525.1 Limulus polyphemus
GTTTCTCAGACATTTTGATGTGTTATTGTGCTAATTTCATTCTTTTCACACAAGATTTCAAACGATGAGGTAAGACTTTAGTGAGCTCGAAATTTCTTTATTTTTAACCAAATACAGCTTAGTTAGTACGCTTGATAAATTATAGGGGAATTCTATGGTATTGATATAGTAATTTGTTTTTTTGGTTAATTAGAATGTATATATAAATACCTAAAAAAATTATTTTTACATCCTCCATATGGGAAACTTCATAAGGCTTAGCAACCATGACAAGCAGCAGATGAGTACAAAGGGTGTAATTAGAAGAGATAATTGTTTGCTTTATTTACTGTTTTATGTTTTAAGAAAAATAAGTTTAAGAGCTTATTTGTAAATGGAAATAATGTATATAAATATATAATGCATAATAGTTGTAATGTGACCGTATTTTACAAAATACTAGTTCACTAAAACAGGTCACTTTTTAAAGACTAAAGGTCAGTTATATATTATTGGATATGGTAACACGAGTGCACGTACACTGCATCATTGTAACTTCTGTATCGTTAGCCATGCACAGTTGAAAGGTCAATATAACAACAATAATAAATATATATAATTGTAAAATGTTATGAGATTTAAGCTAGTTAGACTAAAATTTGTGTTTTCTTGTTATAATTTGTAGTCATTCTAGAACGAAAAAGCATAATTTATATTTTTTCCTAATTTTTTTATTGAGGTTACGAAGTTGGTCATATCAAACCAACCAGTACAGAAATACACTAGTGAAAATAACAAATAAAATAGTTTTTTAAACAAAAAATTTGATAATTATCTGGAGATTATAAAGATTTCGCATGTGAAATTTGAAAATGTTCTAATGCATTAAAGTATTGTTAATCTTAAAATCAAAATTGCTTTGCATGTTGGATAGTCAACACTCAGAAAGAAAAAGGTTTACGAGAAAATCTTTAATTAAAAAATCTTAATACTTAATTTAAAAACCTGATATTTTGTGTACTAAAACCTTGTAATGTTTACCAATAACCTGAAAAATTTTATAAAGATGTGCTTACATTATGAGAACTCACAGTATAATTACTCTCATGGATACTCTTGTGGTTACGAGCCGGGTGGATTCCACCCAGCCTGTAATTCTCCTGAGAATAAATTTGAAACTGAATGACAAAATAAACAATGACCTGTAAAGAAAATAACATAATATGACAAGTCATATTATAATTAAAACTTTGGCTTTCTATTTGTTATGAATAATACTGTATAAAATGTTAAAGAGAACTATTGGCAATTTGTGAAAAAGAGGATGTGACAGGTGGGCATGGCAAGTGTGTGTGTGTGGTTTTCTAGTTTATGACTCCATAAACAAATAGATTGAAAATTATAAAAAAATATGATTTGTCTTAGTAATATCTATATTCTAATATGTAATTTATACTGAATTCCATACTTTTCAGATGGGCGATAAATAAATTAGAGAAGAGGGAAGACCTACAGAATATATTTCACAATTCTCATACTAGGGGAGATTGAGAATTTTAAATATTTACTTATGAAATTAAAAAAAATAACTTGTATATTATTAAAATTTTATTTGTTAACTATGTTTTGATGACAGGTACATTAATATACAATGATATTAAAGTAGTTTAATTAATTAAATTTTGAATATAACTCTAAAAAGTCATGACATGCACACTTTGACTTACCTGTATCGAGACAGTTAACATGAGCTGCACTTGTGCATAATCATATCATCATGCAACAAGAGCCCTTCACCAAAAGAAGGGCAACAGTAACTCCCCTTAAGCATTTATGCTCAAAATATCTTCCTTCTTAGATGAAGCAAGAAGAAAGTGCACAAAAAGTGGGGAGGATGTTTGGGAAGGTGTGAGGAGGTATCTATCAGAAATACATTTTCCTCAAAAAATGTTCACCTTCAATTATGATACCATATTTCACTAAGTCGTTTTGTAAAGCTTCTTTTATTAGACCATCTAAAATTTTTCTCACTACAGAAGTAAGAACAAATGGCCTATAATTTCAAGGGCAACTTTCTTTTGTGTACGCCTTGTAATATTTACTAATAGTCATGACGATATGCTACATTATTTAGTTATAGTATGATTAATCTCATTGTGACTTTGGTGGTAACACATTACACCCTTTCAACACATACTGTAATCTTAGGGTTAAACAACATTTCTATCTTACACTTTCAAAAGTTAAAGTTTTCCTTACCTGATAATGTATTTCAGATAGGTATCTTTCCACAAAAAAAAAAGCTAGCACCTCAGCACTGATTCTATAAAGATTTTGTTCATGTGTCAAGCCATTGAATGAGTTCTCACCACTGCATGTAATAACTTGAACTGCACTAGTCTGTGATACAGTCTCCATTAAACTATACCCTTCACAAATAGGAGTAGGACACAGCACCTTTGTGCACTTTTTCTCTTGAGCATTTTGTGTAAACCAAAAGCTCATTCTTGACAAGGACAATTAATACACTGAAAGTGAGGAGGTAGGGTGGAAAGTTCTTTGAAGAGCATCTATACGAAATACATTTTTTAGAGAAGGAAAATGTTAACTTCAGACTATGTTACTGACATTGCCACAGATTACAGTGACAAAAAGGAAAAACAAATGAAATGTGTTTCCCACTAAAGGGGGTGGGGACCTAGTAGGAGCAACAGTCAGTTATAGACAACATTCATCTAAAGCAGGAATTACTCTTTGCCCAAAATAGGAGGTTGATTAGAAATAATCTATCCAAAAACTTCTGTATTTTTTTGCTTTTGTTAAAATGTTGCAAAGGTGGGTAGAATGTTAAAGCTGTTCAACTGTCCCCATGTATCTCTGGGGGCCAGCAAACCACATAAATGAAGTGTGGCTAGGGCATAGCCAAGCCAGAGAGTATTTGAGAAATACATATATGAAATAGTTATAAAAATATGCAGGTTCAGGAATAACTCATCCCAGAATTACCTTCCAAGAAGAACTCAAGACCCATCTGGATAGCCACAACCTATACCCTACTTCCAATCAAGAAGTGCATTCCCTCAGTCTCACACCAGTGGGTTTACACCAACCCATAAAGAATCTTTCACTATCAACCACCCCAATAGTTTTATACTAGGAAAACACAGGTTCTTGCACTCCACTCAAAGATATCAGAAAGGAGGAACTTGAATAAGGCAGTACACTAAAAAGGTGAATTTACTGAACAGAAATCATCTCATCTGCATACAGTCCCACACTGACAGACTATGCAATGGATTATCACAAATATGGACAGCAGAAGCTGTCCCTTTGAATGATTATTTAGCCACTTTTTTATTTATTTATTGTTGGTCTGGTACGGCTTGGAAGGTAAACTATACACAACACACACCCCACCAAACCAGTCTTGCAGAAAATCCCATCTCAACAGTGGCATTGAGTAGGGGCAGACTGGCTGGAGACTTTATGTTATCTCCTACCTGATGCAGGTTTTGGGATAGAGAAGTATTCCTTGTGAGGCAACAGTGGCCACTTGGTTGGTTCCCATGTTTCCTGAAAAAATTGAAGAATGTCAAATGGAAGGAGACAAAACCCAGAGGCTAGTAAGACTGCAATGTGATGCAAGCAACATGACTTAAAAGTGTAGGACCATCAACATTTCCACTGCAGGATGTCATTCAGAGGATATTGATGGCCAAAGGCAATAGAAGCCAGAGGTAACAAAATTGATGGAAGGCAACATTAAAAAGGTCTATTCTCTTTAA
The DNA here is from genome assembly GCF_000517525.1 of Limulus polyphemus. Lineage (NCBI taxonomy): Eukaryota > Metazoa > Arthropoda > Merostomata > Xiphosura > Limulidae > Limulus > Limulus polyphemus. The sequence continues at coordinate 39,789 of NW_013668996.1, forward strand.
CAAGAGAATAGACCATATACCTGAGTTATCATAGTGGTGAACTTCAAAAGTGGGGTTACCAGAGGCAAAAGCAGGCTACAGGAAAAGCTGGTCAAAATAATCTACAGACATAGCAGTCAGCAAAAGCAACAGAAGCAGGAGGTTTGTAGTCTTGGATCCAAATAAAAGAACTTAGAAGAGAACCAACACTTAATGTACAATGATAACACTGCTCACCACCAGAGTACTTCCAGTTGCAAATGAAGTAGAATATAACAACTCTTGTTGAGAAGTGTCTGGACTTCAAGAGGCTCCAGAAATGTTGATATAAATTCTTATTCACCAACATCCATGAAACTGAATTAATTGAAAGCATTATTATTCAATTATTTCTCTTTTTTTTATCTTTTCCTTTTCTTTTTTGATGAAACTGTGATTGATTATTGCCTTCTGCCTAAATCATACTATAGGGTTAATGACAATGGGCATTCTGGATGATTTTTCACGTAGACATATTTTCACAATGGGAAATTTAATCAATAATCCTTTTACTCAAGTTTTGAATCAAAGCAACTATTTCTTATAAAAAAAAGAAGATATATTTTCTACAAATACATGATTCAGTAATCCGTACATGACTCCACAAGAGTCAAATAGGGGTCAACAAGAACAGGAAATGAGGTTTTAATTACTGTCCACAAAACATCTACACTGAAAATGTATACCAGTTCATTACATTATTTCTGAGAATGACCTTCACTCACAGTGTGCAGATTTTATGACAGTATTTCTGGGAACAACCTTCACAAAAGAGATGTATGTATAAATTATAACAGGTATTGAGAGGTCACCCTAGCAACTTATGCTGCAGTCATGTCAAACCACAGTATAAATATCAGCATCATTAAAATGTGATGTTTGTTTATTCAAAAAAGCAATATATGTATTATGCATTCTATAAGAAAGTCACTGGTTTGAACAAAATGGTTTATACAGAGATAATGACATAACATGCCACTTTAATTATACAAGTTGTATAATTACTGATGAAATAAAATAATATTTGCAAGTTTATTTTACAGAGAGTTGCTTTTTACAAGTTGCATGCCCAGTCTTATTAGTTTGTACACCTACATTTATTAATTCACAATGCACTCTTTTAATGATGTTCATTGTATTCAAGGTGACTGATTCAACTATCTGGATGTCTCAATAATCCAAAAGAACTACTTCATCACAAATGCTTTTGGATTAATGAAGTTTCACTGTATTCCTTTCAAGAAAATTATATCACCTGTAGTCAACTGAACATTTTTCTCAACTTTTATGGTTTAGGAAAATTAATTTTAATTTAAAAGTTAGACAAAGCTAAAAAAAGTCCTTTGTTAAACAAAATAAGATGCCTAAACATTGTAGTGCCAAGGAAAAGGATAAGTGCTCAAGGGGAGAACACTCACAAATATATTGTATCACCCTCCTATTGGTGTAGAGGTATAGTCTAATGTTGATTGCATCATAGACTAGAACAATACAGATTATTACATAAAGATGTAAGAACTCATTTGATACCTCAAAGCATGTGCTTCAGTTTTTTGCTATCAGCACCAATTATTTCATTTGTTGAGATGTAACACGAATGGTTTAAGTTACAATTCCTCTAATAAAAATTCCTAGTTCCTGTTCCCCTGTCTGACAATATTATATAGGACTTAATTTTGTGCTGCATATATGTATATATATATATATATATATATATTCCTTGTATAAACCCATCATTGTTACACTAAAATACATGTCTGAAGAGTTATACATTTCATACAATTTAACTGGCTTAATTTTTATATGTTTGTATAAAAATATTCTTAATGAAATATTTTATTTTTAATATTTAATTATTGCCTTATTATGGTTAAATCTATTCAAATGATCTAATACATTATAGTATCAGTACCCTAATAAACATATAAATACAGCAAAAAACTTTTACTGTTTGTTATTGCACCAAAATCTCTTGTTTTAACACACAAAACTTGACAGTTTAGTGTACATTAAAGATTTTATGAAAATCATTTTATAACCAATATGTAGCTTCCCCTTAAAATCATAGCCAATTTTGCCATGTCAAAGTCGATACATTTGTTTTTAAGCAATAAACCAATGGCTTTACAAGATACTCAGAAATTTTGATCCTAATTAATTTAGCTTTTACATATACAATACATTTAAACAAAACTTGCAGGTAAATTACTTTCAACACTCTGATGAGCAATATAACTAATTCTTTACACATACCATATTGAAGGGATAAATGATTTCCTACATCTGTCTTCCAAACAGCTTAGTTTTCTAGCGTGAGAAATCCTAACAGACATTAACTCTCTCACTACAGGTTCGGTTCCAGGGACCAACCTAGTAACCATTTTGTGCTTGTTATAATTTCCACACAATAATTCTTAATACAGTATGCATGAAATTTTGCAGAATATCAGTAAACATTACAAGGCTTTCATGCACAAAACATCAGATTTTTTAAACATTTGCTTGTGCATATTTTCTTTCTGAATGTTGAATATCCAACATGCAAAGTAATTTTGATTTTAAGATTAAAAATACTTTTATGCCTCAGAAAATTGTCAAGTTTCACTTGCAAAATCTCTATAAGCTCCAGTTAAATATCAAACAATTTTTTTAGTAAAAAAAACTTTATATTTTATCTGTTATTTTCACTATTGTATTTCTGCATGGGTTTAGTTGATTTGACCAACCTCATAACCACCAAAAATAAATTAGGAAATAGACATATATTTCTAGAATGATTACATATTATAACACAAAACCAAAAATGTTTAATCTAAATAGCTTAAATCTCGTACCATTATACATCTATATATATATATTTATTATTTTTATTTTATTGATATTGAAGCCATGTCTGACTAACATTACAGAAGTTGCAATGACACGGTGCACTTGCACTCATGTTACCATATCCAATAGTATAAAACTGGTCTTTACAAAGTGATCTTGCTTGGCTTTGTTCAAATGGACCAGTATTTTGTAAAATAAAGTTACATTTCGGTTATAATACATTATATACACATATATATATATATATATATACTATTACTATTACTATTTACACATAAGTTCTTAAATTTCAGTTATTTTTCTGAAAACATACAACAGTAAATAAAGAAATATAGAAAACAATGATCTGTACAACTTACAATTGTAAATAAGTTTGTACTCGCTTGCTGTATTTTGCATGCTAAGCCTTACTGAATTTCGCACATGTAAAAACAAAATAACTTTTGTAGGTTTTATATATGCACTTTTAAATAAAAAATTATAAATTACTCCACTAATATTGCAGAATTCTACTGTAATTTATCAGGCTTACTGACTAAACTGTATTTGGGTGTAAAAAATAATTTTCAAACAACATTTTCACTTGCCCCTTCTTTCCGAGATTGGAAACAAAAGAAATAATCTTGGGAAATTCCAACCTTCAAGGGGCTGAGAAAACCACATGGGGGAAGTTCTGAGCTTTTTTATTGGTTATTAACACCTGATAGAATGAAGCGAGTGTACAAAAGCAAGTATTTCCAAAAATGGAAGAGGTGGGTGGGGACACTGTGTTTGATTTGTCAAATATAGTATTATCTCAAAAAATAAAAAAGGTAGGAGGTTCTTATTTCATATTCTAGCTTGTCAATCTTGCTAATTTGTAAGTAACTATAGACTTTGTATTTGGACATCACAAACATCAAACTTTAACAATTAAAACTGCATTCAACATACCATTTAACACACAAAAACCAATATTTAGTTGTTTTTTAACATATAATTTTAAATTAAGAAATTAACTAATGTATAATACTAAAATTTGAATTATAATCCACAATTTGATACGAAACTTATTGACATACATTTATAAAATAGTAGTTCAATAAAATTTTGAATAAAAGTACACAAACATGATGACATGCTCCTTTGACGTCTGACCATAGGAAAACCCACAGCAATAGGGTTAACTAAGTCCTTGATAAAACTGTGAGATTGCTTTATTATAAAAATTATACTTAATCACAAAGCTACTCCAAATCAACTTTTCAGCTCTGATTTCTTGTAAAGAAATTACACATACTGTAAGCCATTATTCTTACTTCAAGGGCTAAAAATCGTACTTCTTCCTGTGGCTTATCCGGATTAACTTTGATAACTCTTGCTTTCCGAAATTCCTCCAACGTATGAACTTTTAGACCAGCCTGATTTGCTCCCTAGGAAAAAATTCAATTATAGTCACATACAGCAATATATATCAATATCAAAAATATGATTCAAAAAACATAAAAACATGTAGACCTTTAACTTAGAAAGTCTGATGACCAACATTATAGAATGATGCCTGGTTTACAAAGAAAACAGAGTAAGTATAAACACTTAAATAAAATATTTGAAGTTGAAATTTTTTTATTCATTTGAGCATTAGAACTTTGAGTATTTAATTCAGGTACTCCTGTGACTTAAACACAATGGAAATACAAATTTTTGAAGTCAAGTTCTAGACACTTTATTTGAAAAATTGCATGTACCCATCTTTTCGCCTGGTGAAGCACATTCTATACAAGTATTGTAGGCTTTTTAGAAAAATGTTGTTAAAATGTACATATACATGTAAATATAAAATGTGATACTTAACTTAAGCTGATAGCTGTATGAAATATTCACAGTGATATCAAGGAGCTAAGTGAATTTCTATTACCTGTTCTTTAGTTCACTTTCATCATAGAAGCAAAATCGTTTTTTATCATCATCTAAACCTCTATAAATACACATACAACTGAACCTTCAGTTTTAAACTAAGAAGACGACAAAATAATAATGTGAGTACACTCATGTATCTATAAGTCATAGGCTTAAGAACTGGTTTCATGCATACCCACCTGAATAACTTTTTATAAAAACAAACATGTGCTTATCAAGCAAACATTTTAAAAGTACTAGTAAAACCTCCAAACAATGAAAGGTAAAAAGGCATACAAGTTACACAGGTCTTGATCTTAACTTTTGAAGGCACTAAGCAAATGGTTGCTGTTATTTTTTCCTCACTAGTAATTTTGGGACTGCTACTGGCAACATTAAGTCACAATAAATTATTTCATGTATTACATGTTAATATATACACATATTCTATTTATATGGATAAATTTTTGTCATGTTTTCTTTTCAAAACAAATTTGAGTATCAAAACTCATTTTAATTCTGCGTAACAGTTTTTATTTTTAATTATGTTATAAAAGTTAAAAGATGTTCAATCTGAGCTGAGACTGGTCTATATAGGCCCTAGGTGCCCAGATCAACAAAGTTTGCAATACCCAACTATTGAAGGTTATGCTATACTAAAAAAACAAAAGTATTATTAAACAGTTACTGTTTGAATGCTGAAAATGCATTAGAAACCAACAAGTTTAAGATTTGTGTTAATTTGAGGAATGTGGGAAAAAAACAACCACAGTTTATGTTATTTCTATTTTATTATTACCTCCAATGAACAACCACTTGAGCATAGTATTTCTAACCATGCTGCCAACAAAACTGCATTATAGATACCACTATCCCCATTTCCTGATACTCAGCTTGGGTATGTCATATAACTCAAATTAGGGTCACAAAACTGGTATGGTACAAGCAAGAGGAACAATCTTGTTAATCACAATTATAGTAATCTTCTATACTCAGAATCTTATAAACGACAGAAATTCATGTATCATGGGTGTATTGATATTCAAAAAAAGGAACCTTCAAATCTTTCTTCAGAAATGTGTATTAGCAATGTTTTCCAATCCCTTATAAGTTTCACTACCAAAAGTGCAACACTAATCAGCTGTTTGTTAGCATTGATTTTAAGCTCTGGAGTAGCAGCTCTGTTCACTAAAAAATAAATACTTGTTTCACAAGAATTCTTGAATGTCAAACCATCTCAATAAGATCTGCAATTCAAGATTCCTTGAGTTTTTACTGTGCATATAGGTAAAACCCTAAAGGTTACTGCTCCTGAAAACTTTTGAATAAAGTACTGAATTCTGACAACAAATATTTTTCCAGAAATGTATCAATGTAAATCACTGCACTTTGTACCAAGTACAATAGGTAACAAGTTATAATTAATGCCAGAGATTTGTCCATCCCTATTTTCAAATGGAGTACTAACAGGAACATACTTCTCCTTGGTTTTGGTAAAATACATGTAGTATATACATTTATAGAGAATTGTCCAAAACTAAACAAACAAAAAAGGTAAATCATAACAAAAGATGTTAAACATTCATTCAAATTATTTGTATGAAATACACTCAATAGTATTCACTTTATTTAGTCAAATAATAGAAACTTAGTGTTCTAAAACAGTCTGGTTTTATCTTTCATAAGACACTTAACAAAAACAAAATACATTCTCCAATAGAAAGGAAGGAAGTTAGCTATTATATGGTACAGTTATGCAGGGAAAGTATTTAAATCAAGAAGTTCTTAATTTTATGTAGGCATAAAAAAATATTGCTAAAAAAATATTAAAAACAACACAAATATACAAGCCAGAATAGCTTGGCATCAGATTAATATTTATGTACTTTATTTGTAATATACCAGATATTGCATTTGGGCTTTAAGAAATATGCATGGTTAACCAAAAATTAAATAAGTCACCAAACCACTGAGAACAAACATGATTATAAAAACCGTGTACACAGGCTACCCACTCACTCCAATTCAAGATATCCAGTTCACAGTTCTGGCTAACCCATGGCTAGTCTTCTCAGTACTGAGTTGCCTGTCTAGAACAGATACTATGGTTATATACATGATAAAAATCATCACAGAACTTCACCTGACAATGACTATCTTGTGATGCAAGAGAACTCTTATCATTGTGTCCAGCTCAGACATGTAAAAACAAATAGATGGTGCACCAGCTTTTGTATACAGGCAAAAGTTGTTGTGATTTGTATGCACAATTTTGTGTGTAGCAATCTGTAATATACGCTGTTATAAATCAGGGCTCCAGATAGCTAGCACATACTTTTTCGAGATATCATTTTTAATTTTACATGTATCAGTTACAGATGTACTATCACCAATACAATATGAATTATTGTGCCTATTGGTTGCACACTGTGAAAATGGCTATTTTTCCACAACAGACACTTGCATCGTGCTTAAAAAAAGAGCAAATCACAACTAAGAGTGTAACAATACTTCAAATATTTGACAGGTATGCATTAATGTTATAATAAAATAATTGCATGGGCAACGAAATAACAAAATGCAAAATAGAATATAAAGTAGTGGTGAAAAACTAATCAAATTAAAATCATTTTATTAACAAAACTCAAAAATAATATTTAGGGTAACAGCCCTTCATCAGGATACCAGTGATAATGAAACTGTTAATACAAGGGTTAGGTTGAAAGAACAAGTAACACGTGGCTTAAAGGTTCGAAAACATGTTCCTAAGCTACAAATAAGAAAAGGGAAGTAACATACATCAAAAAGAAAATTATAAAAATTGTATAAATATAGTAAATCATAGTAAATAAACTAAACAAAAAAGAAAAATATAGTGAAAAGAAAAGAATATAAAAATAACAAAAGTGTGCAGGCTAGAGAGGTAAAAAAGTGTGAACCTTGAACAAAAAGGTTGTAGACACAAATTGTCAGTGTGAGAAAGTTCGTGAAACAGTAAATTAGGTCATCAAAAAGGATGTATGAG
>NW_013668996.1:48457-64342 GCF_000517525.1 Limulus polyphemus
ATCTTTTTTCATATTAAACAGTGAGAATAGTAGAACTAGGGGACACGAGTATAAATTTTTGGCAAGGTAGGAGTCATTTTTCTATTAGGGTGGTTGGCCTTTGGAATGGATTGCCTTTGGATGTTGTAGAGGCAGTAAATTTAAATGAGTTTTAAGATAAAGCTTGATAAGTATATGAATGATAAAGGCTGGCTTTAATTTTTTTCCATTATTTTAATATAGTTTAGAGGATGGAACACCCGAGATGGACCAATAGGTCCTATGTTGTCCCAAAACACTATGTTATGTTAGATAAAGTGTAGGGCAGGGAAATGGAAAGGATAAAGTTAAAGGAAAGAGAACTCTTCATTCATTCCAGAGGGATTAACACTGCATAATCTAAAAATCAAATGTTTTTCCAAGCATTTTCTTTGCATTACAGTGGATGGAGCAAATGCGAGTCCAAGTATGGAGAAGTCAAACAGGCAGTGTGAAGGGTTATTAAAGTGTCTACCTGTGGGTTTACTAGCATCAGGACAACAAAGTCTAATTCAACAGCAGGAAATTACTCATTGTGAATGGTGCTTATCACTCAAACATAAATCTACTTACTACCAACAATGCCCACATTCACGTTTACCTGATGTTCTATTATTGACCATGATCATGTTTGTAATTAGCAACTTTGTTAGTAGAAGTCTTCAAATCAACATGTGTAATCATCTCTATGTGTACAACCAAAATTTCTGTCTCATTTCTTGAGGTTCAGTATTTTTTTGCATGTACTGTAATTTCACAACTGGCCCCTATACTTTTTCCAGAGACACCTTTGCATATTATAAAAACAAATTGCTTCTATTTTAAAATATACAAAGTGCTACATGTAAGCTATTCTCTTTACTTTCATTTTAAGAAAATAAGTTTAATTTTGTTATAACTAGGTTTCCAAACTTATTGTAAAAGATTTAATTTTAATAAAATATTTACATTTATCAGTTACTAAAACAGTAACCATTTAATAATGCATGCCAAAATTGATATTTGATTAAACAAGTTTTACTTTGGCCTCAGCTAACATGACATTAAAAATTCATAATAATAATATTATCAAATAAAATGCTCTCCATCATCATTTATAAATTGAAAGTGAAAATTGTGAATACTAATGGTAATAGTACTAATTTAACTACATAGTTTGTAGATTCATTTCGCATTAGTCATGGTTATTTTACACTGTGTATAACCTTGAACTTCAAATTTGTTAAACCTTAAGAACTCTAAACTAAAGTGAGTCTATAATTATAATATACACAATTAATATATAAATTATAAAAACATGATAGAAACATTTAAAATTTAAATGCCTTAAAATTTGGGATCCTGTGATAAACTGGTCGAGGAAAACAAGCTATGTCGTTTTCTTCCAAGTATTTCCATATTTTCTGTCGAATGCTGGCTTTAGTGACAGTACTATCTAATTCAGTCATATTATGACTTTGACATTTAAAAGATTGCGAAGTTGGTACTGCTATAGTCGTAGTAGTTTGACATGAACGTTGTACTTGTAACATTTGTGTGTCTGATGTTCGATTTTCAAGGGTACGATTCAGTCTAGTTCTTGACACCACTGCTTGTCTGGCTAACATAATTTTGAGATTATAAAATTATTTCTTACACTCATTAATTTCAACAGAAACAACTAACGTATTAAAATATTTCAAATGTTTTAAAACTAAGACATGCCCTCACAACAACCTAATAGTAATAGATATAGTTACCACAGCAAAATGTTATGCACAACCTAGCGGTGCAAATTAAATATTCATTTATGATATTTAAAGAGCCCAGCATTCGCGGGTGAACACAACATGTCTCCCCCAAAGAATCCCAACATGGCCAATTTTGTTACCAGAAAAATCGTGAAGAGAATAGAAAAATCAAAAATTGTCTACATCAATGCTTGGGACCTCCAAGAAGGTTTCTTTGTACCACATCCCATGTAAGTTGGTAGACATACACATGTGAAGTTCACGGAAACCCCAAGTTGTGGTTTCCTTGCTGAAAAATTGAGCAAAAGACAAAAATTCCAAGACTGTCTATATCTCTGTTTGGGATCTACAATCTGCAAAGAGTATCTTTGTATTAAATCCCATATAAATTGGTCGAAATATGGATAAAAAAATGGGGTATTGTAGTTGACTTAAGTGCTGTGACATGCAAATCAACAAAAGCAGCAACACTTACCAGAATTTGGCCTTTGTTGTTCCCAAACGTCATTTTATCAAAATTAACTACACGCTTCCTCGGTAGTAAGTAGTCCAACCCTAATATGCATTGGTCTTCAATGTCAGCCAAGTATACTTTGTGTCTGTCCTTCATGCCCATGAACTCAATAGTTACCCACACTGGTCCCCACAACCTTGCATAATGTCCTGTCACACCACAGAGCTTCTGTATGGCTTCTGGTACTCCTTTGTGATCTTGCACCTTTATACTCACAAGGGTTTGCTGAGATGCAGAATCTATGACAAAGTGGTACTTGTTGCCATCCAGCTTTCCTGTAACGTAAACACTATGTAGCAGCCTTTCCTGCCATGACATCTTCGCTGTGTTGATGTTACCGGCATTGAGCTCTATTGTGCCCAGGTTTGTTACAGTGCCAGTAAAGTCCCTCAATCTTCTCTGAAAGCTGCCCTTGAATCCTGATGACTGTACCAACTTTGGTACCTCTGTGCTGGACTTAACGTAGGATTCGAATTCAAGAGCTCTGGCCATTGCATCTTGTATAGTAGAGGGGTGTGTTTGCTTTACTTGTATATTCAACTGTGGACTGTCCAAGGCATCTACAAACTGATCCCTCAGCAACAGCTTGAAGACATCGGGTGGTGCACTTGGGTAGGACTTGTGTGCCATACTTTCCAAATCCTGTGCCAGCTCTTGCAGGCTCTCCTCTTTAGCACTGACTCTAGTCCTAAATCTAGCCCTGTAGACTTCGGACTGATTTTGAGTTGTGCCTGTCGTCTGCTGACAACTGTACAAGTATTTCCAGTGGTTGTTTCTTCAGGCTCCTTGCCAGGTACACTGTTTCTGCTCCTCTGTTCATCCATTCATTTCTGCCAGTAGCTCAAATTGTGCTCTATATGGTTCCCATGGTGCCTTCCCATCGAATTCCTGTGGCTTCCTTCGTACTAGATCACCCCTATTGCTGACATTCACGTCTGGAATGTGACTTCTGACAGGACTGAAGATGTCTGCATTAGCGTTTAGCTGCAGGGTCTGGAAGGGGCTTCCTGTCGTCTAGAGCTGATTAGGTCCATGGTTAATATATCCTCCCTGTGTAAAGGACAATAAATCGTCCTTTAATGTATTTAATTCACTTTGAAATTTAATAATCTTTTCCATTTGTGTATGCTGGTTTTCTCTCAACTGTTGGAGACTTTCTTCTTGTTTCTTTTCTTTCTCCTCCAACCACTGCTGTACTATCTCTTCTTGTTTCTTATCTTTTCCTCTAACAACTGCTGTAATCTCTTTTGTTTATTTTGCTGTTCGAGCTGCCACTGTTGCGGGTTTTCTTGCCACTGCTGTTGTCTCTCTTCTTGTTTCTTTTGCTGTTCTTGTATTGCTGCCATAAAATCTGGTAAGTCGTAGTTTGATTTGCCACTTCTCGTTTCCATTTTTTTTTTCTTTTCCGTCCCACTATCTGACACGAATTTGTTGCCTCAGTGTTAGTTTGTTAATTTCCGGTATAAATTCTTTCCGAGGAACTTCAGCGATACAAGTCATTTCTTAATTAAAACTAGTTTATTCTTTCTCGATACAACTTTGTAATACACAGAATTTCCACAGTCACTTTAAACTTAACAACCTTTATAACACACGCTCTAAATCAGTGATTCACACATTTTACTTACGGTGCCTACTGTTCACTTGACTCATTTATCTCTTTCTTCAATCTCTCTATGCAATTCTATCTTTTTTTCGCTGGCTTTATTTCCCGGGCTTATATACTAAAATCACTACCAGTCAGGGCATGTGGAGAGTTTTCAATATGTAGAAAGTGTTCTAAAAAGGTTCTGTGCATGCAAGTATGAATAACAAGACGTATAATGTTACGGTCAGTAAAGGCACATACTTTTAGTTTTTAGCAATTTCGACCAAACTTATATATATCGCGATCATTGTCCAAAACAACAAGTTTTGCATAAATCGGCCATGTGTAAATATAACAAACATGATATTTACTATCTTGCTTTTAATATTTAAGGTATATCTGGTAGACCGAGAAATCAGTTCTTCTGGGTGTGTGTCATTGTGGTGGATTATTATTATTATTGATAATTACACTGAATAATTTTCTACGGAAGAAAATAACTCCACATGTACTACAATAATCCGAAAATAATTTATTCATCATATGAAAAAATATTATTTTTAATAAATGTTTTCAAAATTTACTCATTATTTTCCAAATTCATTATTCCTTGAAATGAAAAATAAACTTATTCAACGCGTTAATTTTTTTTTCCTTTGTTCGGAATAAAAATATTTATTTCCTGAATAATTTATTCATAAACATTAGAAACTGCTAGGATATCACCAAAATGTAAAACTGTTTAATTTATTCGAGAATGAATGAACACGCTTAAATAAAACCTCTGATGCAACATCAATTCTATTTATGTTTATTATTATTATTGCGTTTGATTCTTCATGAAGAGGGTGAATGGTAGAAACTCGTAGACGACTGAGAAAATGATTGCCATACATGTGTTTGCAAAAGTATTAGCCTAGGTGTACATTTATTAATAATCTAAATGAAATAAATCTTCTTCATATTGAGAAAAGTTCACTAGACAGGGAAATGTGTAAAACCTTATATTGCTTTAGTTTGGCCTGTCATGACTTTCGTAAACGTGATGGAGATAGATTCGTGACTTTACTTTGGCAAAGTTTGTATATAAGCATACGACTACAGGTGAAATTTTACCTTATTAACCTCATCCATCTCTTCCTTTCTTTTACTCCTTTGGGAAATCTAAAAAATGAACAAGTTTCTCTCTCTGACACTGCACCATTTTCAATGCAATTTTTAAATTCTGCGCATGCGCCTGTTGTAAGATGTATGATTTGACTAAGAGCGTTAGCTGGAAACGTCATCCTCTTCAAATAAAAATATAAAAAACTTGGGAATTGTTTAACCTATTCTTTAATTTTGGACCAAGGTATAACCCTACCAAGTTTCAATTTAATCTACCGAGAATTGAAAGAATGGCGGTCGAATGAAAAGTGTCCGGAAGAATAATTTGTTTAGTTTAAAGTTAAACACAAAGCTACACAATCGGCTATCTGTGCTATGCCCACCACGGGTATCGAAACCCGGATTCTAGCATTGTAAGACCGCAGACATACCGTTGTGCTACTGGGGGGTCCGGAAGAATAATAAAGAAGAAACAATAATAAAATAGTATATCTCTCTGCGGAGACATAAGTTAAACAAATATCGTTACAGACAACATTTTCAAAGTATAGCATAGACTTCATAATTAATAAGTTAAAAATGTTTAATCTGCTTAATTTTCAAAAAACAAACATATTAGTTAATGTTTTTATTTAAAAGTTATATTCTAGGTTTCAAAGTGGATTTATATAGTCATAATCTGAATACTTCTTACAAGTAAGAATAATTTTTCATGATAATTTAAACTTGCAAATCCATCTCAACATATAAACAAAGACAATGCTGTAAAATAAGCTATCCTTTGAATTGCTGGTGGACTTCAAGAGTTTCAAAAATACATATTAATAGCTAAATTAATATTAAATTCCGATCAGATCAAGCTATGTATTGAGAGCGAAACTAAAAATCAATTTAACAACCATTACAACTTATATAAAATATACTTTTATTATATTTCGGATAAATTTTTGGCAATATGCTTCAAGTTTCTTCTCATTACAACAAAAATATCTGCATAAGAAATGCAACGGTCCATTACACCAAAGTTGTTAAGCAAAAAGGTATACAATGGACTATCTGTGTTCTGCCCAACGTGGGTATTGAATTCCGACATATAGCGTTAAAAGCCCCCCCCCCCCCCCAATCCACCGGAAAGTTAATTAGGTTGTATGTTTCTTTTTCTATGCAATACAGTGGATAGTTTTTAGAGATTCAGTATTCATAAACTTTTTGATATAAATTGAAATAGTTTAAAAACTGGACAGAAAGAGAAAGAAAAATAAAAGAAGTCCAAGAGCTGCATTGAAGGGACATATTGCCAGGAACTGCACGCGAAAGCCTGTATAGATTAAGAGCTCTCAATGATAACTTTATAACCGAGAACCTGACCATTACAGTCAAGACTGTACAAAATCAACAACTGTTATTAAGCCAAAGAGAGAGAACCCAACCACATCAAGGAAACAGTATTAAGCTAGCGATACATTATAAAAACAGGAATTAGTTGAATTTATGAAATGAATTACAGCTGGAAATACTCTATCTACCACGAATGAAAGAGAGAAAAAAGTTCATTGTTTGAGAAAAATTGGCGACAAGTCATTGGCTTATTGATGGGAAAAAACTGTAGTATGCTGATTGATGCTGGTTCCTATAGTTCGACTCAGTTTGGTAATGAATGGTGGGAACTTTAAGATGTGAAGAAAGAAGAGGGAATGATGAAAACAGCAAGGTTCCAGCAATAGGAAAATTAAAACTTACCCTTATTGTAGAAAATTTCTTTATGCCTCATGATGTGTGGGTAAATCAAATAGCTTCACAATCTTTGACTAGGAAATTACTACACTGTAGGTTAAACATCCAGTGGAAACAGGGAAGATGGTCATTGCACCACCAAGTAGTGAGATACTCATATCAGAAATTAATAGCAATAATTGTTCAGCTTGTGTCTAGAATGTAGTGGAACCAAATACTCCAATGATGTTTTGACAGATTGGTGGTTGGAAGAGCTCTCCTGGATGTGTAGAATAAAGATGCCATACATGACTTTACCAAGTAAATATTTAAATTGACTTGTAATAATGCAAAAGGTAGGTAGCTGTAAGTGTTGATAAAACTGGAATCCACTGAGATGATATGGTATGGCTAAACAGTTCATACTGTGAGAGAGGACAAACTCTAAAGTTAAGTAGGTATTCTGAAGAGATGCAATCTAAACCAATACATGGAAATACATCAGTGAGGGAATGGCCAACTGGGTAACTCCAGTGGAGAATTTGCCTGCAGAGAAACTTGGAATTCCTGTCGAGACTACTTCCAGGAGATCATTAAGTCACCATTGGATTAACTCAAGAAGGCCTCCTACAGTAACAGGGCAGCCAGTGGCAACAAAGGACAAGATTCAATCTCATCCATTTACCATGAACCTCAGAAAACCACTAAAAAGAGTTAGTGAATGGACAAATTAGAATGGTGTTGTATTTTTGTGTATTAGGATTATTCAGAGGACTTCACAATCCAGGGAGTGAGCAGTGTTATGTGCTATATTAATAATGCTGTAATATGTTTAAAAATTCATCCATCTCAATTCAAAGGATGAAAGCATATTGCTACAATGTCCAATGTCATGGAAAAATTTCTTCTTCACTGAACACGTACAAGACAAAGGTAAAATAGGCTACAAACTAATACCACAGAGCAGCATACGTAATTGATCTGTGTTACCAGGGGATCTGAGAAATGAAGAATTTAATTCAGCATATGATCACATTATGAAAGTTTCAGTGATCAGGCAAATTTTATACCAAGAAACAGTCTATCCAGTTGCAAATTGAATCCACTGAATCCATCTTACTTCTGTCTCTCCCTTGCACTAGTGTCCATTAACAGAACGAGTCCATAAAAAAGTTGGAAACTATGCAATCTAAAATAAGAAAACAACTGAAAATGTCTGTAGTTCAGAAATGTATCTTTATTTGTTACTGTGATATGTAAGCATATCATATGTTTTTTACTTGCTTTAATGATATAGGAATTTGAAAAACTTTTTCATATGAAGTTTTAGCATAAACATGTGATCCAGAAAGTTGTTGATATTGCCTTTTTCTAGTTGCTTTGTTTCTTTGTTCTCTACAATAGATAATATATATTCTGCCTGAAAGGATATTATAGTAACATATAGCATTCAGGATTAGCTCTTGTAATATTTTTTGTTGGTCAAATTTACAATGTCTGAATGCTAATGCTGACCAACACTGTGAGAGGACACAGATCATGAAGTAATGCTGTTTGCTGGACAACAAAACCAAGTTTACCAGTTGAATTCAGGTGCACTTTCTTAATTCAGTTCTATTTTGTTTTCACTGTGGCTAGTACAGCAGGAATTCATCTTGACAGAAAGCTAATAAGCTATTTACTGATCCAGTAGAGGTGACTGTCCACTTATCTACAAATGCATACATACTTTTTTTTGCTGTTGTGTCTAAACAGCTTGTTTTCACTGTCCATTAAATGTGTCTAATACCCATCTTTAATACTTGTTGATATGACCAAAGAAATTAAATAATGTCTTACTATATTTGATAATGTTTGATTAATATTTGAATTCACTGATTAAATAAGGTAATGAATACATTCAAGTAATAAGAGCTATAAAATTAGGTTTATTTGAAATCAACATAAGTATTCAGAATTCAATGCAAATCATTTTTTGCATACCAGTTGTCACTTACTCTAATACTATCATTAAACATTGAAATAGTTAAATGATTTTAAATCTGGCCATCTATAAAAAAAAATCAATAACAGAAAAAATATAATCTCTACCATTTTTTATTTATATGAAAAGGAATGTACAATGTTTAGAATAACTACACCAAATTATATTTACGGTCAGACTATTATGAATTGGATTTTAAGTGACATTGAAGAAATTGAAGATACTGAGTTTTATACTGTCCACTGACTGGTATATAGTGTCCACCAGGATGCTGAACTACAACTGGATTAAGGTAACAATTCAGCAGTGTTTCACTCATTTCTGTAAGCAATATAAAAACTGTGTTTTAATGAATCTCTCTCAATTAAATTTTCTACATTATGAAAACTAAATAGAAAGTTCAGCACAATATTTATAAGGATGAGAATTTTTCAACAATTGGAGTATTTCAGTGATAATGAATGTACAATGAATAACCACACTGAATTATGGTCATGGTTAAACTATTATAAATTGGCTTTTAAGTGACATTAAAGATACTAAGTTTTAGTATAGTCTTCATCTAAATCATTTAATGCATAAAGATAATATCTGATGAAAGAAAAATGTCTATATATTCTTTGTAATTCTAAACATACTGTTGAAAAGTACACACCATTAAGTGGATTGCAAAAGATTTAAAGCCTATCTTTATGTTGATCCTTTTTGATTAACTGCCATTGCACTTCAAGGTGTTTGTGCATTTGAGATGTTCAGATACCTTCAGCTTTAAAAGAGGTTTTGCAATTGGTAGGCTGTCCATCAATCAGCCAGTTAAAAGGAATCTTACATTCACATTTAAGTTTAGCATAAACATCTCTTCACCAACTTAAAAATTAACTTCAAACTATAACAGTTATGTTCAATTTGTTATTATAAATAGCTTTTCAACCATTATTATCTATGTTATCTTAGCCAGCCTGAATATCTCTGGTATTTGGTGACAGGCTTTGTTAATACTTGTTACAGCAGATATACTATGCTGACATATTATTAAATGTTCTTTTTTACTTTCTCTCAGATGTTCTTATTCACAACCAAAGTCAATAGAGAAATCTTGATGGCCAATTTTCATCCCTGTAACAGTGTAACAAATTTCTAGCAAATGGCTCATCATGCCTATAAGTAAACTTCATCAAGAATAAAGGTAATGTAAAGAAAGAATTTGTTACCAACAGTCACTTATCAAATCAACTAAGGAAAATATGCTACAAAATTATGAATTGATTAAGATGAACCTAATAAAGCTATAGTTTGAAAGGTATTTCTTAATGCATCTTATAACATCTTCAGTTTATTGAAAAATGATCGAATAATAATTTACCTTTAGGTATAACTGAATCTGTGTCTCCAATAACATGTAGACTTGGGGTTTCTATAGTGTTACAATAAAGATCTTCATGAGGCTTGGAATTACTCTTAAATGCAGCAATCAGGAACACAAAACTGAACTGATATGGAAATGCTGGTAAAATTACAACATCAAGATAGTTACTACAGCTTATATATGAAAAACCTAAAAACTTCTAGATATGAAAGAAAACTATTTAGCATAAGATGAAA
Organism: Limulus polyphemus; assembly: GCF_000517525.1. Classification (NCBI taxonomy): domain Eukaryota; kingdom Metazoa; phylum Arthropoda; class Merostomata; order Xiphosura; family Limulidae; genus Limulus; species Limulus polyphemus. The sequence continues at coordinate 58,714 of NW_013668996.1, forward strand.
GAAGTGAATAAAATTTTTTTCTTCAGACTACAATAATTACAAAAGACAGAAACATAATACATTATTATATAGAAAATTCATGCTTCACATATGAAACATATTTGTGGTTGTAGTATTTTGTATTTGAATGCAAAAAAATTATAAAATGTAAAGGCAGTGCTGTGTATTTAAAGTAATTAAAACAGGTAAGTGGCCTGCCTATACTAGTCACATACGAGGTTAGGTATGTAGAGTTCTGAACAAATCTGATGGCTGTGAGGAGTTTTTAAATGACTAAAAGCTTAAACCTATTCCACAAAACACGTCTAATACAAAAAAAAAGTTAAATGGTCTGATAAAAGATGACAAACCAACTGACTTATCTGGTAAGAGACACCTGATCTAGATGCTTTTAAAACCTAGGTATTGGAGGCAATTATTAAAACTCAGTGATATTGCTCTTAGATCCCTACTCAACAGGGTGATAGTGCCAGTAATCTAAGTGTCTATAAACAAATCAAGAAGTTCACACATAAAACACTGAACAAAAACACTGCTGTCTTAGATGGAGCTCTGAGAGATCCATTTTCCAAATACCTCTTCATTTCCAATGCCTAATACTATCTACACTCACTTTTCCCTTATGCATATGGTGATGTCTTCTATACTTTACTGCTCCTAATTTCATTTTTGCATAGTTTAATGAAGTTTAAAAGGCTTCCTATGCATGCGCACACATTACTCCTTTAATTATGTAGTTTGAGGAAAAACACTTTTGTCCATCTAAACTCACTTTATTTGATGATTATATTGTATATTTTACAAAATGGAGCATTCTAAGCTGATAATACACATTCTGACTTTCATGTGAACATTACATTTATTCTCTATGATTGAATATGTGTGCCAATTATGCCAGTGTCTATTGTAACAAGAATTAAAACATTTTTACGTTCCACTTAGTCTTTTTTCATCAATTTCCGTTAGTCTGAGACACTGATTTTATTTAATATTGACAAAAACCCAAGTTTGCAGACTATTTGCAGAGCATGTGAATCAGATAGTACGAACATCTCCACTAATTACATAAATCAATTGTTAGTCATGTCATCAAAAATGTATTCATTGTGAATTGGGTGGAGGGAAAACAAGTTTTTTTCAATCAACTTTATAGTTAATTGTCTTTTATGTAGTGGGAATTTTGCCTGATAGAGGCTATTAGAAAAAAGAAACATATATTAATTAAGAAAAATACTTTAAAGCACTAACCAATTTATATATTAGTCAAATCAATGAAATTTTTTATTTCATATTTTTTCCTGTTCCATCATCTAAACATCTTTTGTTATATTAATTACATAAATATATTTCTGGCCAGGTGGTTAGGGCGCTCGACTCTCAATCTGCGGGTCGCTGGTTTGAATCCCCATCCCATCAAACATGCTCGCCCTTTCAGTCGTGGGAGCGTTATAATGTGATGGCCAATTCCATTATTCGTTCATAAAAGAGCAGCCCAAGAGTTGGTGATGGGTGATGATGACTAGCTGCCTTCCCTCTAGTCTTACACTGCTAAATTAGGGACGGCTAGTGCAGATAGCCCTCATGTAGCTTTGCACAAAATTCAAAACAAACAAATATAATTATAATATTTTGGCACTTGTGTATAAAGTTAAAATCATAAATAATATTCAACGTTAAACTGGTACACAATTAAAAATTTTAATTGTGTACGAGTTTAACGTTGAATATTATTTATGATTTTAACAAACAAATATATTTCTATAAGAACAAGAAACACATGAATGTAAGATTCCTTGCCTATATTCCTATCAAAAAAGTTTTGAAATAATTAAGAATTTAATACTGCACCATTTTATAATAGCATGATGATGAACAACACAACCACAAAAGTGATGAATATTAACATTTCAGAATATACACATGTATCTTCACCAAACTCCTACAACGTATACAAAGCACTAATTAAAAATAACAATACAACATGAGAATTGAAATGAAATGTAGGTAAGAGAAAGAAACAAACATAAGTGTAAAATTAGTAAATAAATAAGGATATAGATCCAGAAGAAATAAATAAGTAAATGTACTTATATAGCTAATGAAAAGAAATTAAAACAGGCTTAACCGAACAGAAGCTATTTAAGCTAGAGAGATTTTATTGAATAAAAAGACATTCTTTAACCAGGCTTTCTAAATGTGTACAACCTGCGGATGAAATTGTGTGACCATTCTGACATAAGAATACTCCTTACCTCTATGGTTTGAATCAGAATTACAACCTTATCTGCTCAGAAACTGAAAAATCTTCTAATAGTTAGCTTGTCAAATTTCCCACAAAAAACTTGAAGTTTTGACTCATAAAGCATGCAGTTCTTAACTCAGTTTGCTTGAGTTATTTAACAAAGGTACTATAATTGTTTGTATGAAGGTACCCTGTATATGTTATCTAGCTTTTCAGTAGGCTTTAGAAGAGATATCACACCAAATGTTGATTGCTAAATTAGATTTTTATGGCATAGGTGAGAAAATTAAAAAAAGTGGATCAATGGATGCTCTTTTGACAAGATGAATGTGACTTGTGGTTCTTTAAAAATTTATTTTGATCCTCTGTTGGTTGTTATTTATACAAAAGATAGCACGAACTATATGGGCTGTAAATTTTATCATATTTGATTTTAAATGGCTAGAGGAATCAGATATAGAGGAAAAGTTGTTTTCAATCAGAAGGAAATAACCAGATCTAGCAAATGGTCCAGTACTTGAAAATGTTTTATCATTAAAATTGTAAAGTCATGTGTTTGTAATACAGAAACACAAGAAAAGACTTAACTGTTACATTAGAAGAAATTTTGTCATGGCGAGGGAAATGATTTACATGTATGTTTGATTGTCAAAAATATCCTGGAAATTCAACTGTCCAATTGTGTACTTTATAACAAAACTGGTGCTGGATTATATTTATAAAAAATTGAAGTCTAAAATAGGGAGACTAAAAGATTACTCCAAATGAGATGGAACCAGTCTTACATAAATTAGTATTCTTACTTTTTAAAATTAAAATTCTTATATATAAATAAAAAAAATTAACTCTATCACTAGGCCTAACACTAAGTGAAGGATTAACACTTTTCTCAATAAACACGACAATATACTTATCATTCTTCAAAAAATAGCACTCTTTCTCTTCATGTCAGGTGTACTCTTTTAAGTTTATATTAATATGAAAACAATCTAAAATCTTTGATTAGGGAAAAGTTAAATTGTTTTTCATTTAGCTACATGAAATTTATAAACCACAAATATTTTCAGACCTTTGGTTTCTTTAAGTGCACACAAAAGTGTTACCATAGCAGCTCCCTGACTAAAACCCAAAATTCCATCAAATGGACCCTGAAATATAAAGAAAACATAGTATTCTAATGGATGAAAAACATTTATATGAATTACTAATATTAAAACTACTGGTAAGTTCTTTCAATCCATATTTTTGGACATCTCTGCAATGCAAGTGTTTTACAAAATTTCAGATCTCTAATAAATGTCAAAAATATTAAATAGCTATCTATAAAAATATAAAAGCCACACAGTGTTTGTAATACTCCCTTTGTTAGTATCGCTTCACCCTCTGTTCGTAACATTCAAATTACCTCAGTGGTTAGTCTCAAGCAGAAGTCTCGCATTCATAATCCCAGTTGAGTAGGGATTTTATACAACTTTTTTTAATTATTAACTCATCATGCTTAGAGCAATATTTTACAATACTAGGAAAAACCAGAATAACATGATAGTTTGAATTATTTGTTAACATTCAATTATAAAGTTTGGGTGTCACAGCAGATATAGTGCTTGACTATCACATGAAGGCTTTGTGTTCAAATCCCAGATGAGTCAGGATTTTGTTTTGTTCTTATATATTTATTATTATATTTACAGCAAGCTCTTTAAATATTCAAAAAAATATGAATATCATTATAGATTAAATCAGAAATCATATCATATTATATATAAACAACAGTATCTCTCTGCATCAAACACACCTTAAATATATTTTGTACTCAATAGATGACACTACAATAAATTATTATTGATGTTTTTCAACCTAGATAAGAGATTTTTAAAACTTAGTCAAAAATTTTAAAAGCACATTTTTGTGAAAAGTTACACCTTTGTGCAATTGCCCTTCATCCTCAAATTCTTTGCCTTGGCTATTACAATTAATAAATCACAGGGTCAGATGTTTGACCGCATAGAAATATTTCTTCAAGAACCAATTTTTTAACATGGTTCAATCTATAAGGCTTTATCAAGAAAATTTGAACATAAAAAATATACATAAATCAAGATTCTAACCAAAAACCACTTACAGGAGATAATCAAATACACCAAAAAATATTTTCATTAAATAGTAGAAAAAAAGAATAAACATTCTTCATACATGTATTGTTTCTGTAATATAATTCATTTTTAGAAAACATGTTTGTAAAACATTATTTAAATTTACTTTCAGAAAAAAATTAATAACCATTTACCATCATATGATGAGCATTCAGCTAGTGTATATGTACAAAGCAAGTCTTTAATTACCAAATACAGAAAAAAAAAATTCATGTCCCAAAATCACAAAATACTGACTGTAATATGACCTACTGTACTTGCTTAAGTTCCACACATAATTTAACAAATATGAGCCAAGTATGAGGAAAGCCTATATCAGCTTTTGAAAAGCTTTAAAACTGAATACAGATTTATAAGATAAATACTGTCAATTGCAATACTAACACTGGTTATGAATAACCAAATAAAAAATAATGAAATAAACATCTAATATTCAAAATTTGTAGTGCTTACTGGAGGGATTTACACATTTTGATAAAAAGTTTAAAATAAAAAGTTCTTTTTTAATTATCTGGAGTATAAAGGTTGTTTTTTTCTACCTTTCTATCAAAACTATTATTCAAATACGGTTTACATGTACAAAAATAAAAATTGTGTATTTTGCTAAATTTGAAACAAATGTTATGCTTGATAAAATGTTGAAAGTATGACATTGTGAAAAAACTAATGTGAATACAGCAGTAGTCCATTATGAATTATTGAACCAAATACAGTATGTTTTCCTAGTTTTTAACTTACTTCTACATTAAACATATAATGGACAAACCTCTGAATCAAATTCTTGTTTAACAGCATCTAATGATGTTTGAAATCCCTTACAAATATCAGATACTTCTTGGGCACAAAAAGAATTTTGCTCCTTTGAGAACCACCATGCTCTTTGTTGTGTCTCTGTAAGAACAACATATTTCATGTGGGTCATAAATTAAAGAATCAAGTACTACATCAAACACATAATGGACAAACTTCTGAATCAAATTCTTCTTTAATAGCATCTACTGGCTTTTAAATCCCTTACAACTATCAGCTATTTCTTAGGCAAAAAATATTAATTTTGTTCCTTTGAGAACCATCATGCTCTTTATTATGTCTCTGTATGAACAACACATTTCTACTCACTTCTACTCAGATTTTGGAGTTCTGCTTAACAACTTTTCAAAAGAAAACGAATTCATTGGATTTAATGAAGAAAAAATCATTAAACATGCCAAGCAGAAAGAATAATAAAATATCC
>NW_013668996.1:64363-65004 GCF_000517525.1 Limulus polyphemus
TTATTATATATATATATATATATATATATATATTAGAGAAACTTTAAATATTTAAACAATACTGACTGCATTGACTGAATATAAACTGACTCTATATAGAAGGTATGTTGATGATACATATTTACTCTTTCAAAGCTCTAATTACATTAAACAATTCTTGGATTATTTAAATTTGAAACACCCTAACATTAATTATACTTGTGAAACTGAAAAAAAAACAGTAAATTGCTTTTTCTTGATATCCAGCATCTTGATTCACAACATATATAAAAAAACATATACAGGCGTACATACTCAATTCGACAATTTTATTCCCAATTCTTTTAAATATAACCTCATACCCAGTCTTCTCAATAGAGTATATAACATCTGTTCTAACTACCTCTCTCATCATACTGAAATCACCATCTTACAGAACATTCTGTTACGTCTCCGTTTGTTAATTAACTTTCCGTAACTTCGTTCCGACGAAACTTTAGTGACACAAGTTCTTTACTTAATAAAACTGGTTTTTTATTCTTTACGAATACAACTTTACCGATACACTTAACTTCAACAATCGCGCTAAACAAACGCTATAACAACGAACGTGCTCAATAATACTTCTGAGTGCAGATCAATTACTCACTGTCTATACACAC
>NW_013668996.1:65961-66635 GCF_000517525.1 Limulus polyphemus
CACTGTAGTCATGTGATCTCGATGACGCAACAATTCTAATAAACAACAGATATCCCTTGCATTTCATTAAAGCCCTAACATGCAAGTTTCTTTCTCACAAATTTGAAAAGAAACCATAAATTGCTGACAAATACCCATTAAGACTGTTATTCCTTTTTTAGGTAAGCAAAGTTTCATAGTGAAGTCACAAATTTTAAGAATAATTAAAACACTTTATCCACAAGTTCAACTACAAATGTTATTTAAATTACCTTTCAAAATACAAAATCTATTCAGATCTAAAGACCTATTACCTACCCCATGCATTTTAGAATCGTGTATAAATACACAAGTTGTGGCTGTAATGTCATTTACATTGGCAAAACTATTTGACAATTACACCTGTAAACATATGGGAGTATCAAGGAGAACCAGTAAAAAACTATTAAATCCACCACCACAAACACCCCATTTTCATTACGAATTTCAGTCCTCTCATCTTGATCATCCAATATTGAAATTTTTAATTAGAGAAAGTTTCTCTATTATAAATGAACTTTCAACGTTAAATAAATAATAACACAGCCTCACTACAATTAGGTCTGTTCTGAATAACTTGTATAATATTATTAAAATTGTTGCATTATCCTATTTTTTTCTTGTTTGTCTTTTAATTTACTTTATCTTTTTATTCT
>NW_013668996.1:66709-72474 GCF_000517525.1 Limulus polyphemus
CTGTTCTGAATAACTTGTATAATATTATTAAAATTGTTGCATTATCCTATTTTTTCTTGTTTGTCTTTTAATTTACTTTATCTTTTTATTCTGTATTTTAATTACTCTTTACAAAATGTTTGAACTTTATAATTTTTTGTATAAAGCTTGCTGAAGATAGAATATGTATATTCCAAAACTTTCAAGAATTAAATGCTTGTTACTGCACACACACACGTCAAATGTTTGTTATTGCTGTCGTCATTCTACTGTTCATCATTAAACTTCGATTCCCATCGAATGAATCTGACATTTGTTCTTATTAAAAAACTAAAACAAAAAATGCCTTAGTATCAAAAAATAGTAAAAATTATGCACAACTGAAAACTCATTGTCAATGAACACTATACATCATGTGTATTAATTATAAAAAAAGAAACCTAATGTTGTATTGTTTAAATTATAAAATTTAAGTAAACTAATAGGAAATTAGAACTTTTTTTCATAGTTGCATGTGTTTGAACTGATTAGAAAATTAGTTTTTCATATCATTCACATACTAAAGTAATTAAAAATTAAGATTATGCTTTATTGGAAATCCTCTTTTTGCTTCTTTTGTCATTTCCTTCAAAGGTAACAAAAAAAAGAGGGTGATAATGTACCTAAATTGTACTAATCTCTATAAATGCTACACTATTTATTTCTATGGTGGTGAAATATTTTACTTTCCAAATAATGAGTTACCATATGTCGTATTAGCTCTTAGTACTAGTACTAGTTCAAGTACTAAATTTAAATGTCAGTTTCTAAGAATAAAAAAGTTTCATTATACAGTTACTCAGGTAATAATCTATCATTTCAGTATTGCTCAAATTTAATTTCTGTAACAAACATGTCATTTCAATAACAGTTTTTATTATAGATGCATGACCAAAATGATATAATTAACTAAATTTCATGATGCTATTTATAAAGTGGGCCTAGGCATATGATATTTTGAGGTTAACTTGTGCTAATCTATTTACACAGTTTAAACTAGTTTTGCCAAATCATGAATCAATTTAATATGGTAGCCATTACCTCAATGATAGATGAAAAAAACAAAAACTAACCCTACAAAATCAGTTATTAAATACCAAATTCTACAACAGCTAACAAATGCACTAGCACTGACAGCCTTCCTTCTTCATGCCAACCATGTCATGACTAAAAAACATCATAATTCTCATTACTGCTACCTCATAACAGTTGCACCTAATTTCACAAAAGTTAGGAAAAGGTGTAAACAACTTTTTGCAGCATGCCTAAACATTTTTTTACTACTTTACAACATGCAGACTTAGGACTGATGACAGTTACAAAAATGATGTCTTGTCACCTTAGTGGGACAGAAAAGAACATGAAAATGTATATTTAAAGTGAATTTTTAGTAGCACATAATAAAATCAATCAATCTAAATAACTTGACACCAATTTATGAAGAAAACATGAAATAAAGAAGTTAAAGGTTGAGAACACATTTTGTCTTGTAAGGTGGTATAACAAAAGTTAACATTTTCCTATACCAAAAGTGTATTTCTGATAATATTTACCTCCTCTCACACTATAGCTATAGGTTTATGCTGATGAAAGTCTCCTCTCTGCCTATCCATCCAAGCATTGGTATGAATCATACCCCACTTGCTTCAGCCTTTATACCCCACTATATTGCCCAAACAAGTTAAATCTTGTGATTCTCTCCATCTACGTCAATGCACCCCCTATCCCAGATCCGTATATAAGCTCCCCATTATTATTTCCCATACACTTTTTCATTAGCAGACCCAAAATTGGCCATTTCGTGGGTAGGAAGGGTGGGAGAGGAGGTAAGTATTATCAGAAACACATTTTCGGTATAGGAAAATGTTAACTTCCATAACACACTTCCTCCATTCACACTATAGCTAGAATCCCACATAGAAAAAATGGAAGGGCTGGTGAGGGCAAGATCAACATAGAAATCATCTGCCTAGAAATGATGTGTGCAAAAATGAGATATAGTAACAGCATGCTAGTGGGGTCCACACTACTTCTGAAACAGGTATGCTCTTTGCCTGGACATGAAATCTAATTCCTGGGCAGTAAAGGCTGATTGGCCACAGAAGCAAAACCCTAACATTGTTAGAAAAACATTAATTCGTCCAGGCCCCATCCAGGCAAACGAGGTCCTATGTTTCATCTTTGGAATTATCGGGCTATGGACCCAAGTCTAGATCGATGGCATAGTGGCCAGGGCATGAGGACCGCTTTTTATTTTGTCTTGTTTAGTAATGTAGTATTATTGGAACCCAACCTAAAAGTTACAGAATTTGCATATCGAGCCAATGGATTTGCGAAGAGAAAGCAAGCAACACAAAAGTGGATAAACCCTCACCTCAACCCGAAGAAGTGCAAAATGCAAAAAATCAAACTCAGAATTATGGGACCTGTCATACCTCACTCAACATGAAGAAACAAAGATTATCCAGACTGGGATTATGAACCAAAACCCTAACTCCTCAACCTGAGAGACAACGCAACACCTACTGCCCCCACAATTATGAGGAGGATGTGGAACAAACTAAATTACGAGAAGCTGAGGACCCTCTTCCATGATCATCGAAATGAATCACCAAAAAAAAAGAAGGGCCATAGCCAACTCAACCAGATAACAAAGAGTCATCTCTGAATCCAAATTATGAGGTGGCTCACATGTAGGCTGGTCTTGATCCAACAATACATCTGGGAAAACCATCTAAAGTTATTGGTAGGATTGCACCCAGCTTTGCCCTCTTCTCCTTGAGTGGAATAATGAGTTCAAGCATCACTCTGGAGGAATAAAACCTGTCTACCACTCCAGCGACCAGAAACTCTACTAGGAGAAATGGGGGATACTTACATTGAGGAGACCTGAGGAATGGTGCTCCAGAGACAGTGCAATAGGTGAACCACATTCACTACTTTGAAAGGCAAACTAACCCAGATTTATTCAATCTAGCCGAAAACCTTCTGAGGAGACAATCACCAAATAATGTAAATAATGATATATAAATGTATTAGGCATGGTCCACATACAAGCCAGTGGGAGACACAACCAAGCTGCCAAGGACATCGAGATATGATAAACTTGATTAATCAGACCCGAAGAAATTACTGCTCTTCCATTGAAAACCCAGAGTAAGCAATACGAACCAACTGACAAATCCAACCTGTAAAAGTGACAGGAGATAAGTCACCTGACAATGTTGGATCCAAATGGAGAAACAAATGGCGGTTGAACCCCAAACCCCTTTAATGTGCACAACATAACATCAGAAAGCCCAAACAGGGCAAAAAAAGAAGATACAGATCTGAGTATTCATAAAAAATGAAAAATGGAAGTAAGATGAATAGGAGAGAAAGCTGAAACTTCTCCTCTAGTTGCTGAACTTTTGGGAAGAAAGGACCTATTGGGATACAACAGAACATAAGTGGAATGGTAAAAAAAAGAGTCCTGTGAACATGAATTGCAAACACTTCCAAACAGCGAAGTCTGCTAGCCAACAACAGAAGAAAATATGTCTTGAGAGAAATGTGAAATAGGGAACCCGACATCAAAGGTTCAAAGGGTGGACGGGATGAAGCATGAGGAACCACTGTGATATCCCAATCATAAACCTGGAAAGGACATCAAGGACATATAATCCAAAAAGGTTTCAGAAGCAAGGACAAAACAGGGAATTCAGAAACTGTACACTTTGCTGAAAAACTAAAAGTAGCTGACAGAGCTGCTTTATACAGAGAAAAGGATGAAGGTGCCAAATCTAAGTTGAATAACTATGTCAGAAATTGAGAAATATGTGGCACAGTGGGACAAGAAGGATTAAAATCCTGTCTGAGAGACTACTGAGGATAATTAAACCATTTCCGTAGATAAACGTCCAACAAAGGATGCTGAATGGACTATATGAATAAAGATGCTACCCAATAGGTCAATCCCTGACATCATACAATGGATCACATAAAATGCAGGCATGAAGCTGGAGAATGATGATTGCCAGATAAAAAATGTTTGACGAAGGCTGACATAAAAGAGATTGCCAGAGAGGAAGCAGAAGAAGTTGGCACTCCTAAAGATATTGAAAGAATGGAAACACCTGGCCAATGTAGTGCTACCAGAATAACTCAACAGGATGAGGAGCAAAGCAGTGCAAGAACCTTGGATAACAGATAAGCATAAAGATGAAGACATGTCCAAACCTGTCTGAGAGTATCTATGCCCAAAGCCAGAGGGTGAGGTACAGGAGACCAAAAAGATGGAAACTGGCCATTCTGGTGTGTGGCAAAAGCATTGATCTGAGGCATCCCAAGACAAGAGCAGATCCAATGAAAGCTTGTGGATGAAGCATCCATTCCATGGGAAGAACACTGTTGGGACAAGATAACTAATCAGCCACAAAATTCATTACACCCAGAACATCACAAGTAAGGAGAATAGTCTGATGATTGTGGGCCTAAAAGAGAAGATCTAATGTCTGAAAACAGAGAGACCTGAAGTGAGTGCCCCCTTGCTTGGAAATGTAGAAGACCACAATGTAACTTTCTGATAAACTTTCCCACACAACAATGCAAGATCCCGAGACATAGCTTGTTAAACTGCTAGAAGCTCTAAAAGATTAATGTGGAGAGAAGATTCCTCATCTGTCCAGAGACCCTTGAATTCCATATACCGTATCCATGAAAAGATGTATCTATGGACATGGGGGCAGGAGAGGGACATCTCCTGTTGTGTTGTCCCTGTCCAACCACTATCCAAGATTGAGCAGGCTAGAAGCTAATAAGGTCACCAAAAAATCCAGTGCATTCGTGCAACTGTTCCATTGATCCCCTAACAACCACTTACGGGAAAAATGTGGGTCAGATCTAAAGGAATGGGTGATTCTAAGCATGCCCACATCCTCAGAAGTGATAAAACCACACCTGCCAGTGGAGAAGGAGATGACTGTATTAGAAGAACAGCCCATTCTATAGCCTGAAGGCATAAAAGAGATGGGAATTGAAAAACACCCCTAAATGGACTTAGTCCTGTGTGGGAGGAAGAATAGACATCTCTGTTGTGATGAGAAACCCAGCTCTTGTGTGTGAAGAAGCCAGTCATCCATATAACAGTGAGTGTAAAGCGCTATGAGTGAAGATGATGGGAAAAGGATCTGACTATTTGGCAAAAGATATAGGAGCAGATGTGAGGCCAATTAGTAGTGCACAAAACTGAAAAAACTATCATTTCTGCACAACATGGAGATAACATGAAGACTCCATGATCAGAATATGAAGAGAGGCATAGGCAACATCAAACCTTGTCATCCATAGACCGGTTGCAAAGTGCTAGAAAAGGGAAAGAAATGACTCCATCAGAAATCAAGGAAGTTGTAGAAAACGATTGAGATGAGAAAGGTCGATGACAGGTTGCCAATTGCCTGTCATCTGTGGTATTACAAACAAACGGGAAAAGCAGGAAATCGTCCAGTAGGAGACTGTGAAAGGTGATAGGCCAGGGTTGAAAGAGAAGTGTGGAGATAAGCCACATCCACTCTAGATTCCATGGAAACTGGAAGACCTTTAAAAATAGAATGTCTGAGAAAAGGAGCTTCTCAGAGATCTCAAAGGGCCGAAGAAGGAAGTCAAGCCCCCTCAAACAAGTCATCTCTCTCCAAAAGATCCCAGCAACAAACTAATACAAGAAACCAAGGAGAGAGCAGAAGCTGATAACCTTACAATATAATTTCATA
>NW_013668996.1:73474-75144 GCF_000517525.1 Limulus polyphemus
CCAATAATGCATAATTTCATTTGATAAACACGTTTAGATTGAATGGTAATTTATAATCAGTCACAAGAACGTCGAATCTGAATCACTTGAAAAAAACACGGGGGTGCTTAACTTTTTTCCAGGTGTATATATTGGTCCTTATATGTGTTTGTTTGAAGAGCAAAGCCACCTTGGGCCATTTGCTGTGTCCACTGTACGAAATCTAACCCTGGATTCTAGCCATGCAAGTCTGGAATTTATTGCTGTCCCACCAGGGAATAACTGACCAAAGTAAAGTCAATGAATGACTAAGATCCTATGAAAATTAAAGAGTGGCATCGAGCCTAGAACCCCAAAGAGGAAGAAGAGGATCTAACTTCTCAGAATCTAAATATGGGATGTTCAAGCAATAGAAAGCTAAGGGATGCAGATCTGACAAATGGGGTAGACAAGGCATGGCAGCACCCTCTCTCAATTGATCATAAATGTCTGGCAAAGGCAAAAAAACCAGGTAATCAAGGAATGACTTTCCCCCCAACAAAGAAGGAGAAGAGTTGTAAGCCACAAGAGAAATGCTCAAGACATTAGAAACTGGATGTACTAGTTGCAAAGACAGTGCAGGAGGCAAGATGTCCATCCGAGCAAAGGAAAGTGCCAGAAAATGGAGTCCAAATTTGCACTAGTCCATCCCTGATTCCCCAAAAGCTCAGACTCTGAGCCAACAGGAGAAGAAACATCAGACCTCATGTAAAACTCCATCTCTCTGCATATGAATGATTGGACATCTTCCGCAAAAAGCTCCAACCCCCAGATAACTCAAAACACAAGTGGTATCTGAGTATCAGCACCAGGAGACTCCATGGCAGAGACATGAATGTACGAATTCATATCTGAAATGTCTCAGATTTTTTTTTTCGTGTACTTTTACTTTCAGAATATTTATAACCCCGAATATTACTGAAATCACTTTGAAAAACTATTACTTCAAAATTTCAATTTCATTACTCTGTAAAATAAAAAAATAGACAACAAACTCCAGACCCAAGATGACAGATCTAAAAAAAAAAGAATCATCTAAAGCATAGGTATAAGTAAAGACATTCCACACTGAAGAGAAATTTGCAACAAGCATGTAAAACTGTTGTAACATTTTGCCATCGAGAAAACTGAATAGGAAGTAATAACAGGGAGCTTATATATAGATCTGGGATAGGGGGCACATTGACATAGGTTAAGAGAATCCCAAGATTTAACTTACTTTGGGCAATATAGTGGGGTATAAAGGCTGAAGCAAGAGAGGTAAGATTCATACCAATACTTAGATGGGCAGAGAAGAGACACTTTCATCTAAAGTGTAGGTATAAGTAAAACCATTCCACACTGAAGAGAAACCCACAGCAAGCACTTAAAACTGTCATAACATTCTGCCAACGTGAAAAGTGAATAGGAAGTAATAATAGGGAGCTTATATATGGATCTAGAATAGAGAGCGCATTGATGTAGGTGGAGAGAATCGTGAGATTTAACTTACTTTGGGCAATAGAGTGAGGTATAAAAGCTGGAGAAAGTGAAGTAAAATTTATGCCAATGCTCAGATGGGCAGAGAAGAGAAACTTTCATCGAGATAAAGCTATAGTGTGAGAAGAGGTGTGTTTTGGAATCACATAAAATGAAGAAATAATAATTATTAT
>NW_013668996.1:75818-88094 GCF_000517525.1 Limulus polyphemus
TTTTAAAGCAAATTTTTTCAATATCTTACTTAAGTTAATTCTCCCCACAAGTTCGCTCTCAATACAAAGGATGACTAGGTCATTCAGTCTCTCCTGTGTCATCATGCTTCTCAACAAGCTCTTGATGAGTTTTAGTTTGTTGAAAGATCTCTCAGCAGATGCTACTGTAACTGGCAATGTGCAGAATATTCACAGTGCAATACAGACATTTGGGAAAATGCCATCTAACTGGTACCTTTTTATTGTTTTTAAAAGTTGATATGACCCCATATCTTTACTAAAGTTTGATGCATGTATTGCCTTTGAGTGCCCCATTTCCTCTTGCATGGATTCTGAGAGATCGTCTGGGTATTTGTCCACTAATCTTGCACATGTAAGTTTGAGTTCCTCTTATGTCATGCTTCAATATTGCCACAGAACGCAGAACAATCTATTAATTGTGTTTGCACCGTTAAACCACTTCGTCAATCACCGAATCAATGATAACAAAGAAGACATTCCATTTGAATTCAGATTCAGGCTCATCAGAGCCATCACAAGGATTTTCTATGATGTTCTCCCCTTGTTCATCATCCTCCTCAATGACAATAAGTCTTGTTCTTTTTTTAACTTTCTGTTTTGATGGGAAATGGGTTTCAATTTCGATTTCCTCAGCAACCATTTTCACTTCATTTAAAATCTGTGGCCATTTCCCACGAAGATCTTCAAGATTGGTCAAGAGCAACTCTAGATTTGAGACCTCTACCTCCACTGTAGCATCTCTTGCCTGGATGATCTGATTTCTCCTGTTCATCTGTAGGAGAATCTTCAGCCACATTGATGACATAAAGATGCAAATGAAGGATGACACTTATTTGATTACACCATTGACTTCATTAATGGTTTTTGGCGTGAGGTTGAGAGACCGAAGTTTCTTTTGCATGAGTCGTATTTCAGCAAGATGAGCTGCAAATGGTCTCACACTTGTCACTTGGTCTGTCCAACGAGTACCTGACATGCCCACATGCTCCTTGAGAATAGCCCAGCGCTGAGGACTGGAAGAAAACAAATTGTAAACTGTTTGCACTACTCCAAAAAATGTAACTGCCTCCGTGCAACATGATGTAGAATCTACTTCACATAAGTTTAGTGAATGGTAAGCACATGGAGAATAAATGCACAGTGGATTAACAAAAACCCACCTAATATTTCAGTGGGTTTTTGGTTGGATTTTTGGACAAAAATTTTTGGGACGAAAAAGCTCCACATTTCTGAATTTTTACTCCTCCTGTTCATGATTTTTGACTACATGTGAGAGTGCTTTGTTAGTATATAGATTATAGGTACTTGTGTATTTTTCCTTTTAATGCACAAAACATTAGCTATTACACTGTTAAAGCATTTATTATAACTTAATAACACACGTATCTATTCTAAGGACATATAAAGCAAATAAGATAACATGTTATACAAAAAATGAATACTTGGGTTTTGGGGTTTGGTACTAATCCTGATTTTTTTCAGATGTAAACTTTTATAGTAATTTAATATTTCATCATTAAAAAAATGATAAATCACCAGGAATTATTTTTTATGCATATTTGTAAAGAAAATGATGAAGTATGCTGAGAAATTTTCAACTAATATTCAGTAGTAACTATATTGTAAAAATCTGGAAAAAGATATATTTTTGGAGTATCTATAAAAGAGTATAGCTATTCTATAATCATTTATCCCTTATCAATTCTGTTATATGTTATGAAACTAAATATATTTTTCTACTATTTTTATTTTAGATATTAAATTTTTGTATACATATTTTAATTTAAAAATTTCTGTTTTGCCTCAATTTGATCGACATCCATTGGTTATTAACGAGTTGGAAGAGTCACAAATCAACAGGAGATGAAAATGAGTAATTTACAAAATAAGTTAGGCTAAGTTAAGTTAAGTACAAAGTTTTTGTTGTTTTAGTGGCGCTTACTTTAAATTAAAACTTTAATATTGATACAATTAATAAGATACTGAGAATAACATATTGATAAGTGAGAACAATAAGATACTGCATTATTTAACAAAAAACAAATCATTCTTTAAATATGAAGTTTAACCTTGATGCTTAGCCTAATATGGATGTTATAATAGGCCTAAATGGCTAAGCATAAGCCAGTAGGCTGATTGGAAAAGTTAAAATCTTGGCTTTTAAGTCTTTAGACCATTTGTAACATTAAAAGAAAGCTACATTGCTACTAAGGAAATAACCTAATATATATGTAATTAAGAACAACTGATGATTAAACAATTACTTACATTTATTTGCATTGAACACTTAACAACACGGAAGTATGTGCCGATTGGGCCCTGGCGCATGGCGTCCCGGATCCAGAACTGCACATTACACAAGGTTTAGCAGGAAGGAGGTTGCTGTGTTTTAAATTTAGAATATTTGGCAGTTGGCAGAAATTATGCTGGAATTTTGGAAGGTGCGCTGGAAAGCGCTCACAGTGCACAAATCTCTCTCTAGTGCGAAATTTTTGTTTTTGACTTTAACTCAAAAATCTTTGATTTTACTCTCAGTTGCATTAGCATTACCAGCAGTTTTTGAATGTTCTATTGCTATAACTATGTTTGAAGGAAATTCCTTTATTCAGTCCAAAGTTATGCTATTTTCCGTTTTGAACTTGGCTTGGCTTGTACACTAATTTCACATCAGTTTTTCTGGTCTATGGATTCTTAGCTTAAGAGTATGCAAATTTTCAAAAAGTCGAGTTTAAAGTTGGGGCATTTTTTATGGGCCCCAGGGTAGTTGCCCCCCCTCTTGGTGGGCCTGACCACAACTATAGCACAATTAATGTACTTATGATCCCCTGAAAAACATTATAAATTTAATGTACAGGAAACAGACGTATGAAAACCCCAATATTAATGAAATAGAAGCTCTATGTATAATCTCTATATGAATTATAAAATGAACATTAGAGTGAAATTTCTCATTTGAATATACTCTTAATATATTCATAAAATGTATATAATATCATTTAGGTGGGAAATTTCACACTGTCGTATTAAATTCTCTAGTACATAGTTCAAATGTAAACTTCAAATCTTTTAGAGCACAAAAATCTTAAAACACATTGTTTATCCAGTAAATTAAAATAAACTCTTCAACAAATTTTACTCAATGCCAAGTTTTTGAAACTCAAAATATAATACAGAACATAATGTGTTGCTAATACATATCATAGTAACTAGAGTTAAAACTCAATCATCTGTAAACACAGTCTAAAAGTGTAAAAGTTATTAACACTGCGTGTATGTGTTACTTCATCCTTGCTAACAGATATTTTTGAATTCCAACTCATCTAATGAGACTAGAGCTAGTAATATTTACCTATCTATTTAAATGTTTCATTCTTTCCATCATCTTGAGAATAAATATTTCAATTGTAAAAATTGTATTTGTGCTAACTTAAGTTATGTGTGACTCTGAGGTCAATACTTATTTTTTGAGTTTTAATCACAGCCAAAACAAAGCAAAACTAGAAAAATAAGCATTCAAACTAATTTTTAAGTGACAGTAGAAACTAAATTATTTTACACATTTAATGATGTGGCTTTATTCTTAAAAAAACATTAACCTAATATTGAAGAGTCAAAAACTTAAGTCTCAAGATCTTTCATTCCTGGTCTTCACTGAAAATAGTAGTAACACTTTTTACAACATAATTACAAAAATTAAGATATTTATCAAGAAAACCAACATCTTCTGAGACAAATTAATATATTTTCTGAAGGTTTATTAAAATTTATGTACTTTATCAATTTCTGATAGAAAGTCCAGGTTTATATTTCAATATCCTTGAGAATTCAGTTTGCCATTCATCACACACATCATGATATTTCTTTTCTGGCGCAGTACTTTTCTTAGTCTAATTGCTCCTTAATAATTGTGAAATCTAACTCTTACAAAAAAGGATTGTATATCAGATGCCTTTTATTTATTATTTTGGCAATATAAACAATTGGATGCTGGACTGGTAATATTTAATATATCATTTTTGTGCTTGAATTCCTGACTTTACTCTTACAATCAGGCAAACTCAAACATATTCTACTCTTCCTTAATTTACTATCTTTACCCATAAATAAATAGATAAGTGAATTTTTATAGGCTTAAGAAAGTCAGCTAAAATTTGACTAATGAAGTTAACATTGAAGCTGGGGTCAAATCTAACCAATTATAAAATTAACAGGGTCAGAACTATAGAATTGTAGCTACTTGGCAGGTCATTCAAAGTTTATGAATTCTCCATATCAATATTACAATGTAAGTAATAATTTTAAATGAACTCACACAAATGGGCAATGTTTTTCACAGCCTTTCTGAAGCCACCAAGTTTTGATTTAAAGGATTCTCCATCTTGTCTGTATGAAAAAATAATACATACATGGTTTCACTGAAAAAAGTGAACCTACTTTGAACACATAAAACACGAAAAATGTACACACACACACAAAACCAAATGCCATACATGCTTTATAATGACAATATTTAGCAACACATTTTTCATCAAATAGCTACAGTGCAATATTTTGCATTATACAGAACTTCACTAATACAAACAACAATTAGAAAAAATAAAGGTACTAGTATAAAAGTCTGTGGTATTTTAGTTGTTAAAACTACCTTATCAAGACACACAGTGGTGTGTAGTGCTGCCAAAAGAACCTGATGGACACTCTGCAGGGATCACGCTTAACTATTTTTTTATTAGGAAGCCAGGCGGGCCCCTAAACATAAATTTTTAGAGGCCCACAAGCAGGTTTAGGGGCCAATCCTATAGCTCAGTTTAAAATGTACTCTACAGTGGAGGTTATAAGAAAAATCACTGAATTAAATAGATGTTGCATGAATTGAAAGGAAACTAAAATATCAACATAACTCAATTTATTTTGTTGTGAACTCGTATTTCATGAAAAAAAAAAGTCCAATCATTTCATTTTCACAGACCACTTTACTGATTTTTATTTCAATATGATCTTTAATTTCTCTCTAAAGCATGGTATAACAGTAACTTTTTGTTCCCCTTTAAAGTAGTGTCCATTAATAATCAAAATAAATAAATAAAAAAAAATTATGCATCACTGCCAGTGTAATCTATTCTTCTGCTCCCTTTTAAAGTAGTGTCCTTTCCTAATTCTTGCTTAATCTTCTCTCTGCCTCAACGATTTGGTTTGTTTTGAATTTCACTCAAAGTTACACGAGAGCTATCTGTGCTAGCCATCTCTAATTTAGCAGTGAATGACTAGAGGGAAGACAGCTAGTCATCACCACCCACTGCCAACTCTTGGGCTACTCTTTTACCAAAGAATAGTGGGATTGAACATCACATTATAATGCCCCCACAGTTGAAATGGTAAGCATGTTTGGTGAGATGGGGCTTTGAATCCAAGACCCTCAGATTGTGAGTAAACCACCCAAACCACCTGGCCAAGCTGGTACAGACAGCAGTAGGTCAAGAAGGCCACAGGTGTTAGGTACCTCCTCCTTAACCCCGGGGATGATAGCAGCCCATGGTTGGCCTTTTTTGCTATGCCTGGTGAAATTAAGTAATGAAATAGATGTGTAAAATTTATCAGAGCAACAATCATGATAATTGCATTATTATTATTCCTATTTTTAAATCATTATTTTGTGTTCATTTAAAGTTATTATTTTATATTATTCAGTGTGTTACTGAAAATTGGAATTGGGCTGATTATTTCATAATCGGGTGACAATTGGAATAGGTAGAATTTGTCAAATGTCCTGATCACAGTAAACCAATTGCCGAGAAATTAAAAAAACACCACCCAGACCACTTTATTCACAACAACAATCTTCTGATTTGTAAGTATGATTACAATCACGACCCTGTGCTTTTTCATTTTTCTACTGTCACAAAGCACAAGACATTATTAATCTTAAAATAAATTATCATCAGTAAAAATACTCTGTTTCTCATTTATTTATATGAGTTAATACACTGAACAAAAGAAAGGATAAAAAGCACGCTCAGCACATCACCAAGTACAAGCATTTCTTTACTGACTGTACATTAGCAAACGGTTAAAAACAGCACCCTATGCATAAAGCTAATACATACTGTGTGCTTAGCATTGTAACTTGACCACAACTGTGTTCCTGTATTCTTATTACATCTCATCCAGATAATCTATAGAATCCAAGATTGAACAATTCAAGTTCATGATCAGGTGTTGAACTATCTGCTCTTTAGTCTAGCCATTCCAAGCAGTTACTTGCTAGAAACATTTCTGGCTTGGCATCACTCATAAGAACCTGTGATGTTGGCCAAAACTTCACCTTTGTAGGTTCTAGGCAAATACCTGTCTGATATGCTCCCAGTGTTGTGTGTATGAGTAAGTAGATGTATTCAGGGACTCTGAAACTTGGACAAGTAGTCAGATCCTGGTCCAGGATACCTCTTGGCTTTAAGAGGCTCACAAATGCCCCATGATTAATGGTCTTTTTCTGTTGGTTCCTGTTGTCTCACCTGCTAAAGAAGTAGCTTTGACTGGAGTAGGTTATGCACCAGCACCACTTTTCAATCCTTTTTGGGTAGTCTTTACCAAGTGCCATTCCATCTTGATGACCCTCAATTATTTGTACTTCCCTTAAAACAATGTTTGTTTCTCATTTATTTACATGAGTTGGTACACTGAACAAAAGAAAGGTTAAAAAGCAATGCTCAGCACATTGTGAAGCACACCTATTTCTTTACTGACTGTACATTAGCAAACGGTCGATAACGGCACCCTATGGACAAAGCTACTGTACACTGTGTGCTTGCCGGAGATCTATGCAGACCTTTCCCGCAAAGTTCTTGGGCTGAAAAGCCATGTGGCTCCCGTTAGTACTGCACTGTGTATTAGCTTATTGTTTGGGGAGGTTGCCAAAGAGGGTATGACAACAGAATGGTTGGAAATTTGGAATGTCCCATTATTTTTCAGTAGGAGGTTTGTCAAGTGTTTGAATTGCACGTCACTGTCAGAGATGTCACTATGTTGAAAGTGGTAAACAGGTATATACAAATATTTACAAAATAAATAACCTATTGAACAGCTATGGAACATTCCATTTCATCATTTGACAGTCCTGTTATTAATGAATTTAATCAAAAACATCTCAGGTGAAAAAAAAAAGGGTTGAGCCTCATTTTGGCATTGGGGTTTAAGTGTTTGTAGAACCTAGGAGGGTCAGGTGCATATTTGACCTCTTCCTCTTGATTGTTATTTTAATTGAGGCTTGCAATCTTTTCTATTTTATGTAATATTTACCCTTTCCTTTTCAGGGCCAGGTCCATGAATGTTTTCTTTTTGTCGGCATAGGTGAAGCTCCAGAATGGGGTGACTTTTATTTTTTACTTGGTTTTTTAGATGTTTTGTTAATGGATTGTGTGGTATTTGGGCTTAAGAATGTGTGGAATGACAGGTAGGTGTTGTTTAGCTATTTGTTTCGGTTTCAAATATGTTTGTTTATGGTTGGCTTTCTGTGATTTCATTTTTGTTTTGTTGAATATTTGAACTATTAGGTTGTTTCTGGATTTGTTTTGTTGGCATTAGCATTTCTTGATTTAGTAATTGTGATCGTACTGCTTCTGCATAGGTGTATGTTGTAATCTGTACAGGTGTGTTCTGTGTTACTGGTGTTTTCCTGTTTTATTTATTAGAGTTTATTTCTGGGTGATGTGTATTTGTTACAGTATGTTTTGGTTTATTGTGCATATTGTACATTCTAGTTTTGATGTACTTATATTTAGGACATTCTTTATAATTAGCTGTGTGTGTTGTTGTTGGTAGTCACAGTATAGTGGGTTACTGTATCGTTACGGGCATTCCGAGTTATGATGGTCTCCACCACAGCCCACACCTCAAGGGAGAGATTTAAATGCTGCTGCAACGTCTACATATCACTGACAGTTGTAACACTGGGTTACAACCATAGAAGGTGTTTTTGCTTCTTCAACCCGAAATCTCTGATACCATAGTATAATACCCTCAGATATTATACTTTGGATGTCTGGCAATTGATGTGTATAAACCTTGATCATTTTTGCTGGTGTTTTTGTTCTACTTGAAATAATTTGTTCCATTATTGTGTATGTGATGTTCTTTTGTATCAGTTTGTGTTGTATTTGTTCTGTTTCTAGATAAGAATTTTACAGCAAATATTCATTCATTAGTTAGCCAGGCCACGTTTTTTGTTCAACTTGAGACATGATGGGTAAAACAAAATACACCACCTAGCTAACTAATGAATGAATATTTTAAGTAAAATTCTTATCAGTGGTATAAGTGTATCTGTCAGTTTGGCCACCAATTTTGATTTCATTCCTTTAAGTTGCACACCTAGTGTTTTTGATGAGATACGATTACATCTTGTCAATACATACCATCAAACCACAGCAAGTCAGAAAGTGACACTCGATAGCAACCAACATTAGCTTTATAATAGCAACATTATTATTCAGAACAGACCTATACTTTACAGACCAACCAGATTATTTAAAAAATATGGTGGTAGTTTTTCTTCTCTAATACAGTACTAATAACTTTATAGTAACACTATGAAATTTAGGTTAACAATTTCTTGTCATCATTCGCATGCACTCGGTTCAGCTGTATCAAGCATCGTTATTTATGTTAATTGCTTAAGCTAATATCACAGGATACTAAACGCTCTTTAATTAGGAGAATTTCATGTTATTTAGCATATTTGTGCTAAAAAAGTTGTCAATGAATAATCAATAATAATCGTCCACCAGTATGATTATTTTGAAAACTTGAGCTAGAAACTGCTAATTTAGTTTGCATGGCCTAACCAATACTTACGTATCTGCACATGCTTTCACCCTATAGTTTTGCTGCTCTAAATCAGCCAATTTAATCCGAATGACAAAAAATCTAAAAATGGTCCACTTACTCTAAGGTGAAGCTCTATTAAAAATTTTAGACCAATAGGTGACGTGACTTTTTGTGTAGGTGTGTATAAAAATATTGGTCAAACTTCAGTGGTTTTTGTTGAATAATTTTGCACGTGATTTATATTTAGACTAAACTTGACACCTAATTATAAGTTGTAAAGATCTGTCAATTTACCAAATTTGAAAAAATCCATAAAAGTTAAATACATTTATCTATCAAATCAAGTTTCTATATGTTTGGTGCAAAGAAAAAAAAAGGGAGAAAATTTAATCAAAATTGGAGATTTTATATTTCGTGTATTTCTCAATGGATTGGCTTGAAATTTGATATGTGAAGTAAGGGTCCAGTAGAGCAAATCCACTGAAATTATGTGACAGTTTGAATTACCACAGTCCATATTACAGAAAGTGAAAAAAACCAATAAACTATCATTCCTGTTAATATAACACAGTGTGTCCTACTGGTTGTTTTGGCCACATGACACACTGCCGTGTCTTGACATGCATAGTTCCAGGAAGTTACTTTAAAGTGAGATGGCTCGACAAACATGATTGCTGATTGGTTGAATTGCTTCTGAATGAGAAAAACTAGATATATTGGGTTTTTCAATGGAAATTGTTCAAAAACAAAAAAATCACGAAGGTGAGCAGTTGTTGTAACCGACTGCTCATTGCACTTATAACTAACAGGAGAGTGTATACATCTTTATGGACAATAAAAGCTAATATTTCATGATTTTAGATAAATATAAAAAGTGACACAGTGTAGGTGCTGATATTTGAAACACAGCTGATGAAAGCATGTGTGTCGAGCCGGGAGGTGATAAATTTTAAATAATTCAACCAGCACGATGTATCTTCTTTATCATAATGCATTTAAAGTTGTCATTTCTTTTTCTTTTTTCAAGGTTGGAAAGTTGATCATCACATGTGTAATAAAAACACTATTAGAAGCATTTCTTAAAAATGTCAATTTAACAAAAAATTATTTAAATTTCAGTTTGAAGATTCCTCTCTTTACGAACAAAAACTTTCAAAAACCTTGGTTGGAATACTTCATTTGGTTTAGAAAGTGGTTTGGTTCAAAATGTGCAGAGTGATAGCAAGTCTTCAAACTTATGACTGAAGTGAATGATAAATTTAGGCAATGAATATCAACAATTTGTTTGCCTCTCACAATGGTCACATAACATTATGTATCAATCATGTACTAGCCACAAGATCAGTTCCCATTTTTATGTTTCAGTCATTCAAATATCAAACGGAAAAGGGACTGTGATTTTTTTATTACTTTTTTCCTGTTACGTTTATTGATAACTTCAACTATTTCCAATTTAATAAAGCTTCAAAGTACATTCTCTGTAGTCGTTACAATTTTTAAGGTACATAATCAGAATCGGCCGATTGTGTGCAATAATTATCAGCAATCGGAGATTTCTGAATGTGACATTATCAGTAAAACAGTAATGTGTTTTGTTTTTGGCTAGTGCAGTATGTAAAGTTGGATTCAAAAGTGTTTGTCTTAACATGTACATACAATGTACATGCAGTAAGGTAGATTCTTCAAACAACTTACAAGTTTGCAATTTTTTACTTGCCTGTTTTTGGAAAGTGTTGACAAAAAATAACTTTTATATACATCTTTCAAATGTGTGAGTCTTGATGAAGGCTTGGTATCATATATAAAAAATTAAAAATATAGCATTCTGATTGAAAACAGTAGTTACCTTAATAAAGTTTAAATAATCATTCTGTGTTTCAAATTTTATAAATGAAATTTTAAATATCAATTCCATTACACTGATATAAAATATCTGAATATTTAACAAAGTGATGGCATTCTTAGTAATGAAAGTGCACTTACTTTGAATACATGGGCATTCATAGTGATGTTTGTGGATTGTACATGACTGACGAGTGTTCGTAAATTTATGAAGGTCCATTAATGGTTTGTCAAAAGTTCTGCTTGGTTAATAAATGCTTAGATTAACTTATGTGGAGTCAAATTTTTAATGATTCTTTTGATTTTAAGAAGCCGCACGGGCTACCTAACAGACACTTTTTATGGATCTGCAGGCATTTCTGGGGGCCATTGGCTCCCAGGCCCCTGCTAATTTCGAGTCCTACACTGTGAGTTATTAACAGGAGTGATAGCTTAGCAATTTTCCACTTTATGTAGCTTGGACTGTGGTAATCCAAACTATCATATATTTTCAGTGGATCTGCTCTATAGCATTGTTAAGAATTTTACAGAAAATATTCATTGATTAGTTAGCTAGGCTGCGTATTTTGTTTTACCCATCATTATGCCCAAAAAGTTGAACAAAAAAATGTAGCCTGACTAAATAATGAATGAATATTTGCTGCAAAATGTTTATTAGTGCTATAAGTGTAACTACCAATTTGGCTGTCAATTTTGATTTGATTCCTTTAAGTTGCACACTCAATCCTTTTTTTTTTTACACCTAAGGTGTTTTTCATTAGATTAGTGATAGTTAGCAAGTTAACCACATTAGCTCAGTTGATAAAGCACATGCCTGGGATGCAAGGCTTCTTGGATTTCATCTTGTTCAGAAATAGGATTACTACATGTTTATAGCTTATAAATGCAGTAAGTTAAGCAATATATCTTTGAAAAAAACAACTCTGATTGTATATTTTTATATTTAAGGTTATAAATTATTTAAGAGTTCGATTTATGAATTCACTAAAAGAAATACTGACTTTCTGATGTAAAAGTTATTCTTTTAGGTTGTTACTTCTGTGGTATTCTCAGGTTCACTGATTTCCCCTGTGAGTAATCAGGTGGACGCTTGGCAGAAAGATTTTTATGATGAACAGTTTATATTCTCCTAACCTCAATTGAGTAAGAAGCAAAATACAGAATGAATGAAAGTTTAAGCTAAGTGAAACAAAATTTCCAACAAATAAACACAATCACTCTTTAAAAATAAGTGTATCTTGTGGTGCCTTTACTGGAATATATACAACATTGTCATTCTCATCTGGATGCAGGCATTCACCCAGTAGACTGATGATCACTCACTACAAAACAATAGATGTTGTATCCCTGGAGCATCATCTGACTTGCCAGTGGAAAAATACCACTCACATCCTAAACAGTATATTCTACATTTCAAAATCTTTCCCACAAGAAATCACTTGATGACCTAATTGATGCCTTGTTCTGAGAGTAATAAATGCAAGAGAAACTTAGTGGCTCCCTTGACTGACTTTTTATATTGTTGCGTCAGCGAGTCACATGACTAGTGTGACGCCATGTTTCTAGAACTATCCCGTACTTGGCGAATGC